>NC_084737.1:20053737-20078737 GCF_033978785.1 Entelurus aequoreus
GAGGAGACCAATTTTTGAAGTTTTTCAGGTGGAATTCTTTCCCATTCTTGCTTGATGTACAGCTTAAGTTGTTCAACAGTCCAGGGTCTCCATTGTGGTATTTTACGCTTCATAATGCGCCACACATTTTCAATGGGCAACAGGTCTGGATTACAGGCGGCCTGCCTGTAGTCCAGTCTAGTACCCGCAGTCTTTTACTACGCTGCACAATGTGGTTTGGCATCGTCTTGCTGAAATAAGCAGGGGCGTCCATGATAACGTTGCTTGGATGGCAAAATATGTTGCTCCAAAACCTGTATGTACCTTTCAGCATTAATGGCGCCTTCACAGATGTGTAAGTTACCCATGCCTTGGGCACTAATACACCCCCATACCATCACAGATGCTGGCTTTTGAACTTTGCGCCTATAACAATCCGGATGGTTCTTTTCCTTTTTGTTCCGGAGGACACGATGTCCACAGTTTCCAAAAACTATTTGAAATGTGGGGTCGTCAGACCACAGAACACTTTTCCACTTTGCATCAGTCCATCTTAGATGAGCTTGGGCCCAGCAAAGCCGGTGGCGTTTCTGGGTGTTGTTGATAAATGGCTTTTGCTTTGCATAGTAGAGTTTTAACTTGCACTTACAGATGTAGCGATCAACTGTAGTTACTGACAGTGGTTTTCTGAAGTGTTCCTGAGCCCATGTGGTGATATCCTTTACACACTGATGTTGGTTTTTGATGAGGGATCGAAGGTCCGTAATATCATCGCTCACGTGCAGTGATTTCTCCAGATTCGCTGAACCTTTTGAAGATATTACAGACCGTAGATGGTGAAATCCCTAAATTCCTTGCAATAGCTCGTTGAGAAATGTTGTTGTTAAACTGTTCGACAATTTGCTCACGCATTTGTTGACAAAGTGGTGACCCTCGCCTCATCCTTGCTTGTGAATGACTGAGCATTTCATGGAAGCTGCTTTTATACCCAATCATGGCACCCACCTGTTCCCAATTAGCCTCGTCACCTGTGGGATGTTCCAAATAAGTGTTTGATGAGCATTCCTCAACTTTCTCAGTCTTTCTTGCCACTTGTGCCAGCTTTTTTGAAACATGTTGCAGGCATCAAATTCCAAATGAGCTAATATTTGCAAAAAATAACTAAGTTTTCCAGTTGGAACATTAAGTATCTTGTCTTTGCAGTCTATTCAATTGAATATAGGTTGAAAAGGATTTGCAAATCATTGAATTCTGTTTTTATTTACCATTTACACAACGTGCCAACTTCACTGATTTTGGGTTTCGGCGCTTTAAGATCACAATGATCACACAAGTTGAAACTTTTCCTTTGTTGTCGACAAAAACCATGTCAATCGCAAAAAGCCATCCATCCTCTCGCAACTCTGACTTATTTTACTACAAAAGTGCTTCCAGATAAACATATTTTTCTCTTCTTAAAGCACCACACGTGAATATGTTGAGAGACACAGTATCACTCCTTGTGTTTGATACTGCATCGATGCTTCGGTATCGTACACCGTTTTGATATTTTTCACTTTCAAAACCGACACAATAATTACTGTGACCATTCTGGCTCCCGTCACTTTTGGTGAACGTTTAAAGTCCCGGGGACCCAAAAGGGTCTCAGTTAGAGATGTCCGATAATGGCTTTTTTGCCGATATCCCGATATTGTCCAACTCTTAATTACCGATTCCGATATAAACCGATACCGATATATACAGTCGTGGAATTAACACATTATTATGCATAATTTTGTTGTGATGCCCCACTGGATGAATTAAACAATGTAACAAGGATTTCCAAAATAAATCAACTCAAGTTATGGAAAAAAATGCCAACATGGCACTGCCATATTTATTATTGAAGTCACAAAGTGCATTATTTTTTTTAACATGCCTCCAAACAGCAGCTTGGAATTTGGGACATGCTCTCCCTGAGAGAGGGGTGGCGGGGGGTGTATATTGTAGCATCCCGGAAGAGTTAGTGCTGCAAGGGGTTCTGGGTATTTGTTCTGTTGTGTTTATGTTGTGTTACGGTGCGGATGTTCTCCCGAAATGTGTTTGTCATTCTTGTTTGGTGTGGGTTCACAGTGTGGCGCATATTTCTAACAGTGTTAAAGTTGTTTATACGGTCACCCTCAGTGTGACCTGTATGGCTGTTGATCAAGTATGCATGGCATTCGCTTGTGTGTGTGAAAAGCCGTAGATATTATGTGATTGGGCCGGCACGCAAAGGCAGTGCCTTTAAGGTTTATTGGCACTCTGAACTTCTCCCTACGTCCGTGTTCCGCTCCGTACAGCGGCGTTTTAAAAAGTCATACATTTTACTTTTCGAAACCGATACCGATAATTTCCGATATTACATTTTAAAGTATTTATCGGCCGATAATATTGGCAGTCCGATATTATCGGACATCTCTAGTCTCAGTCATTAAAGTGTTAAAAATAAGTATTTAACTTTTATTTTTTTTACTTTCAACACTTAAATATCTATAGACCAACTTCAGATTTATTCGTTGCTATAAATGTTTTTATTATTTTTTTATGCTCTTTCTTCAAAGAAAATCCTGCTTTTTATAGGAAACAACATAGAATATGCAATATTTCCGCATTAGAGCTAATTAGCTGCTAAGCTAGCGAAGCTACTGAAGGTAGCAAGAACTAGAGTCGGTGAAAGAAACAAGGTGAGTACGGCTTCCTGTTCTTCGGACACCTTACTCATGGATAGGTTGGCCCTACTAAAGGACCATTTCGAAACTTTAGACGCCGCGGACACGTTTGCTAGCGTTAGCTGTAGCGAGCTGACTAGCCCAGTTTGTAGCAGCTCTAAGCGGCCTACAAGCCACGGTGAACAGGTTGATGTTAAATTCTGTTTTCTATCACACACGGACTACAGAATTTATTATTTAGACCAAACTGGGCCCTAATTTATTGTTCAACTTCGGCAGACACGTTCCTAACGGTACAGCACAAGCCCTACTCAATTTCCGATGCATCACTGAATAAAGTCCCTGTTGCAACACGAACAATAATTCCTAGGTAACGTATATATTAACAATAGATCCTATTGTTACAGTTGAGACGCATTATAGAGTTAAGCCTTTGACTTTATAATTGTTTATTTTTTCAAGTTAGCGTGTTAGCATTCAACTTTAAATTGTCCCATTATATTTGTTTATTTTTTTAAGTTAGCGTGTTAGCATGTTGACATTCAACTATAACTTGTCTTTAATAACTATAATTGTTTATTTTTTCAAGTTAGCGTGATAGCATGTTAGCATTCAACTCTAAATTGTCTTATGTTTGTTCATTGTTTCAAGTTAGCTAGTTAGCATTCAACTGTAAATTGTCTTTCGTAATTACCGTATTTTTTGGACTATAAGTCGCAGTTTTTTTCATAGTTTGGCCGGGGGGTGCGATTAACCCATTACCGTAAAATATCAAATAATATTATTTAGCTCATTCACGTAAGAGACTAGACGTATAAGATTTTATGGGATTTAGCGATTAGGAGTGACAGATTGTTTGAAAAAAAGTATAGCATGTTCTATATGTTATAGTTATTTGAATGACTCTTACCATAATATATTACGTTAACATACCAGGCTCGTTCTCAGTTGGTTATTTATGCCTCATATAACGTACACTTATTCAGCCTGTTCACTATTCTTTATTTATTTTAAATTGCCTTTCAAATGTCTATTCTTGGTGTTGGGTTTTATCAAATAAATTTCCCCCAAAAATGCGACTTATACTCCAGTGCCACTTATATATGTTTTTTCCCTTCTTTATTATGCATTTTCGGCCGGTGCGATTTATACTCCGGAGCGACTTATAGTCTGAAAAATACAGAATAATTGTTTATTTTTTCATGTTAGCATTCAACTGTACATTGTCTTTTGAAATTATAATTGTTTATTTTTTCAAGTTAACATGTTAGCATTCAACTATCGATTGTCTTTAGTAATTATAATTGTTTATTTTTTCAAATTAGCGTGTTATATATATATATGTATATTAGGGGTGTGGGAAAAAATGTATTCGAATTTGAATCGCGATTCTCACGTTGTGCGATTCAGAATCGATTCTCTTTTTTAAAAAATCTATTTAAAAAAAAAAAAGTATTTATTACAATTTTTTTTATTTTATTTTATTTTATTTTTTTAAATTAATCAATCCAACAAAACAATACACAGCAATACCATAACAATGCAATCCAATTCCAAAACCAAACCCGACCCAGCAACACTCACAACTGCAATAAACAGAGCAATTGAGAGGAGACACAAACACCACACAGAACAAACCAAAAGTAGTGAAACAAAAATGAATATTATCAACAACAGTATCAATATTAGTTACAATTTCAACATAGCAGTGATTAAAAATCCCTCATTGACATTATCATTAGATTTAAAAAAAAAAAAAGAACAATAGTGTCACAGTGGCTTACACTTGCATCGCATCTCATAAGCTTGACAACACACTGTGTCCAATATTTTCACAAAAATAAAATAAGTCATATTTTTGGTTAATTGAATAGTTAAAACACATTGACATTATTGCAATCAGTTGATAAAACATTGTCCTTTACAATTATAAAAGCTTTTTACAAAAATCTACTACTCTGCTTGCATGTCAGCAGACTAGGGTAGATCCTGCTGAAATCCTATGAATGAATAGAGAATCGTTTTGAATCGGGGAAAAGTCGTTTTTGAATCGAGAATCGTATTGAATTGAAAAAAAAAAATCGATTTTGAATCGAATCGTGACCCCAAGAATCGATATTTAATTGAATCGTGGGACACCCAAAGATTCACAGCCCTAATGTATATATATATATATATATATATATGTTGCGTTCGACCAGATGTTCCTCCAGGGAATTTAAGTTTCTGGTCACTCCCAAGTTCTTTTGATGACACATAGCTGAGCTCAAATTGAACACCAGACAGAAGAGGTATTTTGTGATTTATTTTCAAAGCTTTGAAAACAAACGTGAGACCAATCCAGTACAGAAGCGTTCACTAGCACAGCTAAGATCGATCTCCCCCCCAAAACCCACGGAAGTGCTGTCTTCTTCAATCTGTCCCTCGCTCCCACCCCCCAGAGACGTTCTGTTCTACCCCCCTCTTCCCCTTCCTCCTTCCCACCTGTTGTCTGCTAGCCCAGAACAGCTTTGTGCCCCTTATCTTAAGAATGTTATGGGAGTGTGAGAGAGAGGATATTCAACGCTCTGACTCTCTCCCCAAGGACACTCGTAATGCAAGCACTTTGTACAAGACGAAACATTAGCTGATTATAATATGACTATAGGAGATACAAAAGAAGTAACTCTTAAATATGGATACATGTAATTATCCACTTCCGTCAGTATATATATATATGTGTGGGTGTGGGTGTGTGTGTGTGTGTGTGTGTGTGTGTGTGTGTGTGTGTGTGTGTGTGTGTGCGTGTGTGTGTGTATATATATATATATATATATATATATATATATATATATATATATATATATATATATATATATATATATATATATATATATATATATATATATATATATATATATATATATATATATATATATACGTGATGTGTGATTTGAGAGGAGGACGTCGTTGTGGCTCGTGCAGCCCTTTGAGACATTTGTGATTAAGGGCCAAAAAAGTTAACTTTGATTGATTGGTGCTGCTGTGATGTGTAATAATACACTTTCTCAAGAATATAACCACGTTGTTTACCTTTCCACTTGCATACTCATATTAAAATTTAAAAATAATAATCATTTGGAAATAAGATTATCAGATATTAACGTTTACTTTGCTTGTAGATGCTTCTGAGTCGGCGGCAGGAAGTCTGTGACAATCTGAAGCTGACGCTACAGGAAGTGGAGCTCAGCATGGGCATGTCCACAGATTTTGAACACGCGGTGAGTATCATCCTCTTCTTTTTGATGTACAGTACTTGCAGTAGTACTGGGAAGTACATGCAGTAGTACTGGGAAGTACATGCAGTAGTACTAGGAAGTACAAAACCCAAAACCAGTCAAGTTGGCACGTTGTGTAAATGGTAAATAAAAACAGAATACAATGATTTGCAAATTCTATTCAACCTATATTCAATTGAATGGACTGCAAAGACAATATACTTAATGTTCGAAGTGTAAAACTTTATTTTGTGCAAATATTAGCTCATTTGGAATTTGATGCCTACAACATGTTTCAAAAAAGCTGGCACAAGTAGCAAAAAAGACTGAGAAAGTTGAGGAATGCTCATCAAACACTTATTTGGAAAATCCCACAGGTGACGAGGCTAATTGGCAACAGGTGGGTGCCATGATTGGGTATAAAAGCAGCTTCCATGAAATGCTCAGTCATTCACAAACAAGGATGGGGCGAGGGTCACCACTTTGTCAACAAATCCGTCAGTCTACCCCAGGGCAGCTGTAGCTACGAAAGTAGCTTACCACCACCAGGTGTGTATGAATGATGGGTTTTTTAACATGTAAAGCGACTTTGGGTACTTAGAAAAGCGCTATATAAATCCCAGGTATTATTATTATTATTATTAAATGCGTGAACAAATTATCCAACAGTTTAAGAACAATATTTTTCAACGAGCTATTGCAAGGAATTTATGGATTTCACCATCTACGGCAGGGGTCACCAACCTTTTTGAAACCAAGAGCTACTTCTTGGGTACTTATTAATGCGAAGGGCTACCATTTTGATACACACTTAAATAAATTGCCAGAAATAGCCAATTTGCTCAATTTACCTTTAACTCTATGTTATTATTAATAATTAATGATATTTACACTTAATTGAACGGTTTAAAAGAGAAGAAAACACGAAAAAAATGACAATTAAATTTTGAAACATAGTTTATCTTAAATTTCGACTCTTTAAAATTCAAAATTCAACCGAAAAAAAGAAGACAAAAACTTAAAAAAAGAATTTGTGGAACATCATTAGTAATTTTTCCTGATTAAGATTAATTTTAGAATTTTGATGACATGTTTTAAATAGGTTAAAATCCAATCTACACTTTGTTAGAATATATAACAAATTGGACCAAGCTGTATTTCTAACAAAGACAAATCATTATTTCTTCTAGATTTTCCAGAACAAAAATTTTAAAAGAAATTAAAAAGACCTTGAAATAAGATTTAAATTTGATTCTACAGATTTTCTAGATTTGCCAGAATAATTTTTTTGAATTTTAATCATAATAAGTTTGAAGAAATATTCTTCGTCGAAAAAACAGAAGCTAAAATGAAGAATTAAATTAAAATGTATTTGTTATTCTTTACAATAAAAAAAAATAAATTTACTTGAACATTGATTTAAATTGTCAGGAAAGAAGAGGAAGGAATTCAAAAGGTAAAAAGGTATATGTGTTTAAAAATCCTAAAATCATTTTTAAGGTTGTATTTTTTCTCTAAAATTGTCTTTCTGAAAGTTATAAGAAGCAAAGTAAAAAAAATAATGAATTTATTTAAACAAGTGAAGACCAAGTCTTTAAAATATTTTCTTGGATTTTCAAATTCTATTTGAGTTTTGTCTCTCTTAGAATAAAAAATGTCGGGCAAAGCGAGACCAGCTCGCTAGTAAATAAATACAATTTAAAAAAAAGAGGCAGCTCACTGGTAAGTGCTGCTATTTGAGCTATTTTTAGAACAGGCCAGCGGGCTACTCATCTGGTCCTTACGGGCTACCTGGTGCCCGCGGGCACCGCGTTGGTGACCCCTGATCTACGGTCTGTAATATCATCAATAGGTTCAGAGAATCTGGGTAAATCACTGCACGTGAGCAGCAAGGACGAAAACCAAATTGACCTTCGATCACTCAGGCGGTGCTGCATCAAAAAGCGACATCAGTGTGTAAAGGGTATCACCACATGGGCTCAGGAAAACTTCAGAAAACCACTGTCAGTAACTACAGTTTGTCGCTTAATCTGTAAGTGCAAGTTAAAACTCTCCTATGCAAAGCGAAAGTCATTTATCAACAACACCCAGAAACGCCGCCGGCTTCGCTGGGCCAGAGCTCATCTAAGATGTACTGATACAAAGTGGAAAAGTGTTCTGCGGTCTGACGAGTCCACATTTCAGATTGTTTTTGGAAACTATGGAGGTTGTGTCTTCTGTAACAAAGAGGAAAATAACCGGCCGGATTGTTATAGGCGCAAAGTTCAAAAGCCAGCATCTGTGATGGTGTGGGGGTGTATTAGTGCCCAAGGCATGGGTAACTTACATAGAGGTCTTGGAGCAATATATGTTGTCATCCAAGCAATGTCATTTTCATGGACGCCCCTGCTTATTTCAGCAAGACAATGCCAAGCCACGTGTTACAACAGTCTGCCTGTAGTCCAGACCTGTCTCCCATTGAAAATGTGTGGTGCAATATGAAACCTAAAATACCACAACAGAGACCCCGGACTGTTGAACAACTTAAGCTGTACATCAAGCAAGAATGGGAAAGAATTCCACCTGAAAAGCTTCAAAAATTGGTCTCCTCAGTTCCCAAACGTTAACTGAGTGTTGTTAAAAGAAAAGGCCATGTAACACAGTGGTAAAAATGCCCCCGTACCAACTTTTTTGCAAAGTGTTGATGCCTATTAATTCTAGGTAAATAATTTTTTGCAAAAAAAAAATGTAGTTTCTCAATTGGAACATTAAATATCTTGTCTTTGCAGTCTATTCAATTGAATATAAGTTGAAAAGGATTTGCAAATCATTGTATTCTCTTTTTATTTACCATTTACACAACGTGCCAACTTCAATGGTTTGGGTTTTGTACATGCAGTAGTACTGGGAAGTACATGCAGTAGTACTACAAGGGCTGGAGTTACAAGAGTGACAGAAATGACTGGCAGGTGTTTTGGGGCCATCAGAGCCTTCAATCTAAGAATCGCCACCAGATGGCAGTCAAGTAAAAGTTAGTATGCTGAATATGGACGGACTACATTTAGTTGAAGTAGTAAGGCGAAGGGAAGAAAAGTCTTTCCTCAGTAGAATTCAAAAGTATGTTAACACTAAGAAAAAATACATTCATATTTAAAGAAATATTTAAAAAAATATATTTAAAATAAACATTTTTTAAAATATATATAATTTCTGCTGGTTCCAGCCAAGTAGTGCACTTTTGCACATTTTACTTCAACAATTTGAAAATGTTGTATTACAGTTATTGTGACCAAATTTATCACTGTTATTATTATGATTATTATTGTTATGGCGATATTATTGAATGTGCTCATCATGTATTAATACACACTGAACTCTTTTAACCAAGTTTTATTTTAAAAATAACTACAATAAATTGACACAATATACTATCTCGGTGGGACGTCAATGTGAATGACTATGAGAAACCTTGGAGAGGACCGCATATGTGGGTAACCCCCCCCCCCCCTCTAGGGGAGACCGAAAGCAATGGATGTCGAGTGGATCTGACATAATATTGTGAAAGTCCAACACATCAGCGAAAGTCCAGTCCATGGTGGGGCCAGCAGGAACCATCCCGAGCGGAGACGGGTCAGCAGCGTAGAGATGTCCCCATCCGATGAACAGGCTAGCGGTCCACCCCGGAGCAGAGTAGAAAAGAAAAGAAAAGAAAGGGCAGATCAACTGGTCTAAAAAGGGAGTCTATTTAAAGGCTAGAGTATACAAATGAGTTTTAAGATGAGACTTAAATGCTTCTACTGAGGTAGCATCTCTAACTTTTACCGGGAGGGCATTCCATAATATTGGAGCCCGAATAGAAAACGCTCTATAGCCCGCAGACTTTTTTTGGGCTCTGGGAATCACTAATAAGCCGGAGTTCTTTGAACGCAGATTTCTTGCCGGGACATATGGTACAATACAATCGGCAAGATAGGCAGGAGCTTGACCGTGTAGTATTTTATACGTAAGTAGTAAAACCTTAAAGGCCTACTGAAATGATTTTTTTTTATTTAAACGGGAATAGCAGATCCATTCTATGTGTCATACTTGATCATTTCGCGATATTGCCATATTTTTGCTGAAAGGATTCAGTAGAGAAAATCGACGATAAAGTTCGCAACTTTTGCTCGCTGATAAAAAAAAAGCCTTGTCTGTACCGGAAGTAGCGTGACGTCACAGGAGCTAGTATTCCTCACAATTCCCCATTGTTTACAATGGAGCGAGAGAGATTCGGACCGAGAAAGTGATGATTACCCCATTAATTTGAGCGAGGATGAAAGATTCGTAGATGAGGAACGTTACAGTGAAGGACTTGAGAGACAGTGATGGACGTATCTTTTTTCGCTCTGACCGTAACTTAGGTACAAGCTGGCTCATTGGATTCCACACTCTCCTTTTTTTATTGTGGATCACGGATTTGTATTTTAAACCACCTCGGATACTATATCCTCTTGAAAATGAGAGTCGAGAACGCGAAATGGACATTCAGTGCCTTTTATCTCCACGACAATACATCGGCGAAATGCTTTAGCTACGAGCTAATGTGATAGCATCGTGCTTTAACTGCATATAGAAACAAAAAAATAAACCCCTGACTGGAAGGATAGATAGAAAATCAACAATACTATTAAACCGTGGACATGTAAATACACGGTTAATGCTTTCCAGCCTGGCGAAGGTTAACAATGCTGTGCTAACGACGCCATTGAAGCTAACTTAGCAACTTAGCAATGGGACCTCACAGAGCTATGCTAAAAACATTAGCTCTCCACCTATGCCAGCCAGCCCTCATCTACTCATCAACACCCGTGCTCACCTGCGTTCCAGTGATCGGCAGAAGGACGAAGGACTTCACCCGATGCGTTTGGCGGCCCGGAGACGTAGGAAGTCAAGGTGAGGTCGGCGGCTAGCGCGGCTAGCGCGGCTAGCGCTCCAACAAAGTCCTCCTGGTTGTGTTGCTGTAGTCCGCTGCTAAAACACCGATCCCACCTACAACTGTCTTCTTTGCAGCCTTCATTGTTCATTAAACAAATTGCAAAAGATGTCCAGAATACTGTGGAATTATGAAATGAAAACAGAGCTTTTTGTATAGGATTCTACGGGTACCATAACTTCCGTTACTCTGACTTCGTCACGCGCATACGTCATCATACCGCGACGTTTCAGCCGGATATTTCCCGGGAAGTTTTAAATGTCACTTTATAAGTTAACCCGGCCGTATTGGCATGTGTTGCAATGTTAAGATTTCATCATTGATATATAAACTATCAGACTGCGTGGTCGGTAGTAGTGGGTTTCAGTAGGCCTTTAAAGTCGCATCTTAGGTGCACAGGAAGCCAGTGCAAGTGAGCCAGTATAGGCGTAATATGATCAAACTTTCTTGTTTTTGTCAGAAGTCTAGCAGCCGCATTTTGTACCATCTGTAATCTTTTAATGCTAGACATAGGGAGGCCCGAAAATAAAACGTTACAGTAATCGAGACGAGATGTAACGAACGCATGGATAATGATCTCAGCATCGTTTGTGGACAAAATGGAACAAATTTTAGCGATATTACGGAGATGAAAGAAGGCCGTTTTAGTAACACTCTTAATGTGTGACTCAAACGAGAGAGTTGGGTCGAAGATAATACCTAGATTCTTTACCGAGTCGCCTTGTTTAATTGTTTGGTTGTCAAATGTTAAGGTGGTATTATTAAATAGATGTCGGTGTTGAGCAGGACCGATAATCAGCATTTCCGTTTTCTTAGCGTTGAGTTGCAAAAAGTTAGCGGACATCCATTGTTTAATTTCATTAAGACACGCCTCCAGCTGACTACAATCCGGCGTGTTGGTCAGCTTTAGGGGCATGTAGAGTTGGGTGTCATCCGCATAACAGTGAAAGCTAACACCGTATTTGCGTATGATGTCACCTAGCGGCAGCATGTAAATACTAAAGAGTGCAGGGCCAAGAACCGAACCCTGGGGAACTCCGCACGTTACCTTAACATAGTCCGAGGTCACATTGTTATGGGAGACACACTGCATCCTGTCAGTAAGATAAGAGTTAAACCAAGACAAGGCTAAGTCTGACATCCCAATACGCGTTTTGATACACTCTAATAAAATATTATGATCAACAGTATCGAAAGCGGCGCTAAGATCAAGAAGCAGCAACATAGATGACGCATCAGAATCCATCGTTAGCAATAGATCATTAGTCATTTTTGCGAGGGCTGTCTCCGTAGAGTGATTTGCCCTGAAACCGGATTGAAAAGGTTCACAGAGATTGTTAGACGCTAAGTGTTCATTTAGCTGCTGTGCGACAATTTTTTCGAGGATTTTCGAGATAAACGGAAGGTGGGACACCGGCCGGTAGTTCACCATGAGGTCAGGATCGAGGTTAGGTCTTTTGAGTAGAGGATGAATAACCGCTTTTTTGAATGCTAGGGGAACAGTACCAGAGGAAAGTGATAAGTTTATAATATTTAACACTGATGGACCTAATAAAACAAAAAGCTCCTTGATAAGTTTCCCAGGAATTGGGTCAAGTAAACATGTTGTTTGTTTTGTCCCATTTACACATTTTAACAATTCCTCCAATGTTATTTCATCAAAGAGGGAGAAACTATTTTGGAGGGCAGTGTCCGTCGTATATACAGTCGTATCTGTGTTAATAGAACCCAGTTGTAGCTGAGATGCATTGTCTTTAATCTCTTTTCTAATGACTTCAATTTTCTTATTAAAGAAATTCATAAAGTCATCTGCTGAGTGGGTGGAGCTACTGGGAGGAGTCCCTTGTTGGGTTAGCGATGCTACTGTACTAAACAAAAATTTAGGATCATTTTTGTTGAGCTGGATGAGATTTGAGTAATATTTAGCTTTAGCTGAGGTAAGCATGCGTTTATAAGTTATTAAAGGCCTACTGAAACCCACTACTACCGACCACGCAGTCTGATAGTTTATATATCAATGATGAAATCTTAACATTGCAACACATGTCAATACGGCCGGGTTAACTTATAAAGTGACATTTAAAACTTCCCGGGAAATATCCGGCTGAAACGTCGCGGTATGATGACGTATGCGCGTGACGAAGTCAGAGTAACGGAAGTTATGGTACCCTTAGAATCCTATACAAAAAGCTCTGTTTTCATTTCATAATTCCACAGTATTCTGGACATCTTTTGCAATTTGTTTAATGAACAATGAAGGCTGCAAAGAAGACAGTTGTAGGTGGGATCGGTGTATTAGCAGCGGACTACAGCAACACAACCAGGAGGACTTTGTTGGAGCGCTAGCCGCGCTAGCCGCGCTAGCCGCCGACCTCACCTTGACTTCCTACGTCTCCGGGCCGCCAAACGCATCGGGTGAAGTCCTTCTGCCGATCGCTGGAACGCAGGTGAGCACGGGTGTTGATGAGTAGATGAGGGCTGGCTGGCGTAGGTGGAGAGCTAATGTTTTTAGCATAGCTCTGTGAGGTCCCGTTGCTAAGTTGCTAAGTTAGCTTCAATGGCGTCGTTAGCACAGCATTGTTAACCTTCGCCAGGCTGGAAAGCATTAACCGTGTATTTACATGTCCACGGTTTAATAGTATTGTTGATTTTCTATCTATCCTTCCAGTCAGGGGTTTATTTTTTTGTTTCTATATGCAGTTAAAGCACGATGCTATCACGTTAGCTCGTAGCTAAAGCATTTCGCCGATGTATTGTCGTGGAGATAAAAGGCACTGAATGTCCATTTCGCGTTCTCGACTCTCATTTTCAAGAGGATATAGTATCCGAGTTGGTTTAAAATACAAATCCGTGATCCACAATAAAAAAAGGAGAGTGTGGAATCCAATGAGCCAGCTTGTACCTAAGTTACGGTCAGAGCGAAAAAAGATACGTCCATCACTGTCTCTCAAGTCCTTCACTGTAACGTTCCTCATCTACGAATCTTTCATCCTCGCTCAAATTAATGGGGTAATCATCACTTTCTCGGTCCGAATCTCTCTCGCTCCATTGTAAACAATGGGGAATTGTGAGGAATACTAGCTCCTGTGACGTCACGCTACTTCCGGTACAGGCAAGGCTTTTTTTTTATCAGCGAGCAAAAGTTGCGAACTTTATCGTCGATTTTCTCTACTAAATCCTTTCAGCAAAAATATGGCAATATCGCGAAATGATCAAGTATGACACAGAATGGATCTGCTATTCCCGTTTAAATAAAAAAAAATCATTTCAGTAGGCCTTTAAACTATCACTCCATGCTTGATGGAAAACCTCAAGTTTAGTCGCACACCATTTGCGTTCCAGCTTTCTACATGATAATTTCTGGGCTTTAGTTTCTTCTGTAAACCATGGGGTACGCCTTTTAGGGGCCCCTTTTAGCTTTAGCGGTGCTACACTATCAATGGTGTTGCGCAGGGCGTCGTTAAAGTTGTTAGTGAGGTTATCAATAGAGCCCACATAATTTGGGAATGGTGCCATTACCGAAGGCAGTAGGTCAGTAAGAGTCGTCGTTGTGGCAGCATTAATGTTGCGGCTGCTATAGTAGTTATTATTATTATTATTAGTTTGTTGACAATGAGTCAGAACTTCGAATTTTATAAGGTAATGATCGGACATTACTTTAGTGTACGGGGGTATCGTAACTTTGGAGGTGGTGACACCCCTGACAAGCACTAGATCTATCGTATTACCGTTGCGATGCGTGGGTTCATTTATTATTTGTGTAAGACCACAGCTATCAATTATAGTCTGGAGCGCCACGCATGGAGGGTCCGATGGGGTATTCATATGGATGTTAAAGTCTCCCATTATGATTATATTGTCGGCGTGCGTCACTAGATCAGCAACGAACTCTGAAAATTCATTGATAAAGTCCGAATAGGGCCCTGGGGGGCGGTAGATGACAGCCAGGTGCAGAGGCAGCGGTGTGACAAACCTCACAGTAAGCACCTCAAACGAGTTATATTTATTATTTAGGTCCGAGGTAAGGCTAAAGTTTTTGTTGTATATTAGTGCAACACCCCCACTCCTTTTAATGGGACGGGCAATATGCGTTCCCGTATAGCCAGGAGGAGACGCCTCACCCAGCGCAAAAAATTTGTCTGGTTTGAGCCAGGTCTCGGCTAGACCAACAACATCAAGATTGTTGTCTCTAATGACTTCATTAACTAATAACGTTTTGGAAGACAATGACCTTATGTTTAAAAAGCCCATATTATAGGTAGTGGGCTGTTTTGAGGAGTTTTTGTTGAAAGTATCCGTAGTAGCTATATTAATAATGTTACGTTTATTATGCGTAGTGCACTTTAAATAATTTCGACCATATCTAGGAATTGATATGACAGGAATTTTTAGATTGTTTGCCACCTCAGTAAAATGCATGTCCACCTCTGACGCAGAAAAAACATTATGTGAGTGGTATATTATTCTAAGAGAATTGCTATGTGTGCAGGGATTATCCAGCCTGGCGCTGGCTAGTTCTATCTTAACAGACTCCTTATTAGCGCTTCTTTGTGGATTAGCATTTAGCTTTTTCGTTAGCCCCGCTAACAACAACGCCTTTAGCTTTGTTGTTAGACCCACCCGACATTCTGCTTCCAAGCGCACCGCTTACGTCTCTTTCGTTGACGGTCTCCGCTGGTAGTGGACGCCGCTGCTTCAAAGGCCACTGCTGGATGTAGCTCGCGAAGAATTCCCAAGCTAGCGAGTAGGTCCACCGTACACGCATCTTTCAGCCCAAAATGGCCCGATCTCTCCACATCCAGAATCGTAAGTCGGTCGTAAGTGATCACGGAGTGAACACGCTGTGAGCCAACCATGAAATTGACTGAATTGACGGGTGTTTTTGCCAAATCGGTCTACACTTCCAGGAGCGCTCGCAAGAAGCTGCCGCCGTGAGGCGCCGCCATCTTGTAATAATATATTGGATGCTCTAGTTGCTGTGTAATAGTCTTTATAATCTTTTAGTAAACTTTTCACTCACCTGACAATCAAACTGACATTGACCATGTGTATGGAGGGAACTTACTGCCAGAATGTTTTAAAGGCGCCCAACAACAATGTTCTTCAATTAAAAAAACAATTTGAAAGTATAAAAACTATTTTCTTCAATTAAAAAAAAAGATTGACAAGTGAAAAAAAAAAGAGTTCAAGTTAAAACCTTTGGCAGTAATATTCCAAACTGCGTGATCCACACACCTGTAATTCATAGTCTACAACCACAGGTGGTGCTGCTGAGTCAAGAAGAAAAAGAAGCCGGTTGGCATGAATAAATAACATTGCATGATTTACAATGAGGGGATAATAAAATAAATGTGTTAACTTACAGGTTGATCTTATTTCCCCTCGCTTCTGTCCGCCATTTACTGTGCTATTTTTGGCGGAGAGCATCATGCGCAATATAACAGTCACTCTGACGGCCTTAAATGGACTCATTAGCACCACCTGGGGTTGTAGAGTGTGAATTACAGGTGGTCTGAGTGCAGGTGTGTGGATCACACAGGATGGAATATTACTGCCAAAGGTTTTAACTTGAAGAAAAATGTTTTTATACTTGAAACTCGTGTTTTAATTGAAGAAGAAAAAATGTTATACTTGCGAACTGTAAATTGTTTTTGTATTTGAAGAAAATTGTTTTTTAAATGCAAATAGTTTTTTTACTTGCAGAAAACACTTTAAACTTGCGAATCGTTGTTTTAATTGAAGACAAATATGTGTTATACTTAAGAATCATTTTTGTTTACTGAATAATTTTTTTTTTACATGCAAATTTTTTTTTTTACTTGCAGAAAATACTGTTCAAACTTGCAAATCGTTTTTTTATTGAAGAAAATTGTTTCTATACTTGTGACTTATTTTCTAATGAAAGGAAATTGTTTTTATGCTTGTAAATTGTTTTTTTAATTGAAAAAAAATATTTTTTTATCTGTGAATTGTTTTTTTTAATTGAAACAAAATATTTTTATAATTACGAGTGATTTTTTGTACTTGCAAAAAATTGTTTTTATACTTGCCGATAGTTTTTTTTAATTGAAGAAAATTGTTTTTTACTCGCTTGTTGTTTTTATACACGATAATTTTAGTTTACTTGCAGAAAATTGTATTTAAACTTGCGAATTGGTTTTTAATTGAAGAAAAATATTTTCATACTTGTGAATCGTTTTTTAATTAAAGCCATTTTTTAAAGATACTTCTGAATTTTTTTTTAACATGCAGAAAATTGTTTTTTACATGCAAAAATATTTTTTACTTGCAGAAAATATTTTTTATACTTGCGAATAGTTTTTTTAATTGACGAAAATAGTTTATCTACAAAACATTTATTTAATTGAAGAACATTGTTTTTATAATTTGGAATCTTTTTTTTACTTGCAGAAAATAATTTTTATACTCGCCAATTTTTTTTTTTATTGAAAAAAAAAAAATTTTGTACTTGCAAATATTTTTAATTGAAGAAAATACGTTTTTTATACTTGCAAATACTTTTTTTAATTAAGGAAAATAGTTTTTATACTTGACCATTTTTTATTTGAATTGACAAAAATAGTTTATATACTAGTGAAACATTTATTTACATGAAGAACATTGTTTTTTATGATTGGGAATCTTTTTTTAGTTGCAGAAAATTGTTTTTATAATTACCAAATTGTTTTTTTTTTACTGACATTTTTTTTTTATACTTGCTAATTATTTTAATTGAAGAAATTGTTTTTTATACTTCAATTAATGAAAATAGTTTTTGTACTTGTAAATTGTTTTTATAATTGAATTAAAAAAAAAACAATAACCTCTGAATAATTTTTTTACTTGCAGAAAAGTGTTTTTATATTTGAAAATGTTGTTAATTGAAAAAAAAAAAAAAAGTATACTTGCAAATTGTTTTTTTTAATCGAAGAAAATAGTTTTTAAACCTGCCAATTGTTTAGTTTTTTTGTGTAGTTTTGACAGTAGTTTGTGGACGTCACACTTGACTTAATGGCTCCATTGTTCTGATATTCTGTGAGAGTTTCAGCGCTATGGAGCTTGATCCGTTGTGGTGCGGCTGTGTTACAGATCGAGGTGGGATCCACCAACGTGCGAGTGGGCAGCATCATCTTCGGCAACAGGGAGTATCCCAACAGCGCCGCCAACACTCCCGTTCCCAGTCCCGCTCCCAGTCCGGAGAAAACCTCCAAAACGGTGTCGGAAAATGCCGCCAAGAAGATGCAGCACCTCACAGTATCCGAACACTAACCATGTTTGTCGGAGGAGTAATCAAAGTTGTGCAACTGATGACTCCTCACACACGTGGAGTTACAAAGTCTTGTGTGTTTTCCAGACTATTTCATTTTTTGGATCTCTTAGATGCGATGACATTTTAGTGGCTCACAGGTGTTGTTAATTACCTCTGCTACTTTGAGCGGTACGAAGAACGAGGTGAGAGATAACACCAGTCAAAACGTAACAAGGTACACGGAGAAGGGTACAATTTAATCTGCTACTCTTTGTTCGACTTTTATTGAAGAGTCAGAGGCCAGGGGCCTCATGTAATAAAAGTTGTGTGGATTTCCTACTGAAAATTGGCCGATGCTTGAATCCAGAAAATGTTGTACGCACAAACAGTTTCAGATGTATTAAAGTGTGCGCACGCATGAATCCAAGCACTTTGATTTTCTACTTCCCAGTCAACTTGTAATTGACCGCCCAGGCCACGCCTCCTTATATGAAAAAGCAAATCATATTGAAATCAGCCATGTGCCTGAGGTTCCACCCTCTGCCCAATCAGAATTCACCATCGAGCAGTAGGAGGAGCTTCTCTCTGGCCTTTCCAGGTAACAAAAGGTGGTTGAGTGGGATAAAGTGTGCCAGGCTGTCCATGTTTTTGGGGTGAGAGAAGCGCACGCGGGCTGAAATTTAAAAAAAAAAAAGCCCAGACATCAGGAAGAAGAAGATGATGGAAGTAACCAAAACAGGCGAGGGGACCGGAGATAAAGTAGTGCTATCCCTGTTTGAAAGGATAGTCGCTGCACTGCAGTGGCGTGCGGTGAGGTTAATGTCTGGTGAGGCACTGCATCATCACAGTCACATTTACAAACATGTGAACCCTAAATAGTATCTTATTCACCATGTGATTGGCAGCAGTTAACGGGTTATGTTTAAAAGCTCATAATAATAATAATGGATTAGATTTTATATCGCGCTTTTCTATTGTTAGATACTCAAAGCGCTCACAGAGTAGTGGGAACCCATCATTCATTCACACCTGGTGGTGGTAAGCTACATTTGTAGCCACAGCTGCCCTGGAGTAGACTGACGGAAGCGAGGCTGCCAGTTTGCGCCTACGGCCCCTCCGACCACCACCTACCATTCATTCATCATTCATTTCACCGGGGGCAAAGGGTGAAGTGTCCTGCCCAAGGACACAACGGCAGCGATTTTTTGGATGGTAAGAAGCGGGAAGCGAACCTGCAACCCTCAGGTTTCTGGCACAGTTGCTCTACCCACTACGCCACGCCGTCCCATACCAGCATTCTTTACACAACTGTAGCACACAAAAAATCACATTTAATAAAAAAAACATTATTATGGTCTTACCTTTCTTGCTGGACATCCACACAGCCAGCCTTTGCGTGTGTACCACGCCGTTTGAAAAGAACGGGTCTTCTGTCCCGAAGTCAAAAGCAAACCTTTTAGCTCCGGCGTTGGTCTACCTTTAATTATTACCTCCTGCTTCGATTGAAAGTCCAGTTTAGAAAACTGTTTTATTTTACATATGTAATCCTCCATGTTTTTAATAAAAGTCCAGGCGAGAGGAAATAAACAATCGCTGCACTAATTGACTTGCAAAGGTTTTTTTGGTTTTTTTTCTTCTGCGGCCGAGGAATGATCTCTGGGATCACTACCGCCCTCTACCACCAGGAGGCCGGATTACTGCGAGCCTCAACCAGTACGTCTTTTGCAGCAGATTTATGAATGCTCAGCACAAGAAATACTTTACACACATACAGTTGTTGACAAAATACACTGTACATTATATATCTCAGCTAACTAAACTATGCCATAGTTTAGTTCATACTTGCCAACCCTCCCGTTTTTAGCGGGAGAATCCCGTTATTCAGCGCCTCTCCCGACAACCTCCCGGCAGAGATTTTCTCCCGACAAACTCCCGGTATTCAGCCGGAGCCGGAGGCCACGCCCCCTCCAGCTCAATGCGGACCTGAGACTGAGTGGGGACAGCCTATTCTCACGTCCGCTTTCCCACAATATAAATACGCTTGCAAGTTCCAAAACGAATGGAAACAAGAATTTCAGTTCATCCAGGACAGTTCGAAGGGGAAGGTGTATGTTGCCTGTAAATATGTAGAACAGACTTCTCCATTGAACACGGTGGCCGAAGTGATTTCTCAGTCATGAACAGAGAAGTTAAACAGGACAATACTGCCATCTAATGGATAGATAATTCAAGTATTTCTTTTATGTAAATAAAATAAATATATATATATATAGCTAGAATTCACTGAAAGTCAAGTATTTCATATATATATATATATATATATATATATGAAATATATATGGAATACTCGAGTTGGTGAATTCTAGCGGTAAATAACCACGCCCCCAACCACGCCCCCCGCATGGTTGGCCGCAGTTCAGTACGTGTACCGAATCTCTTCTGCAGTTCTTTTGACAGTACGAATCACTAGAATCAGTGACTGACAACGCCACACTGTGGCCGCAGTTCAGTACGTGTACCGAATCACTTCTGCAGCAGCAGTACAGTTTAATTGCAAATCAGCATTATTATAATGATGATGATAGCTACTAAACAACAACAACAACAACAGTTGCAGTAGAATGGATAATAATAATAATAATAATATGAATCAGAATTGATCCCCAAGGAGAAATTTATTTTTGTTACAATAACTGTGTAAATAATATAGCTCTAAACTAATGTATGTGTACATACATTAGTTATTATTTTTTATTTTAAATCTTCTCAAAACAGCCTGCCCTACACGTTACCCTCCGCCCCTCCCCCTCGCGTCGCTGCTGCTCAGCCTGCACGGATTTTCTTTAACTTTATGTGTTGAGATAATGGGGACGTGTGTTTGTTTTCATGTGGCTTGAGTCAACATTAGCCTTTAGCTTGGAGAATGAATGGAGAACGGATGCCAATGGCATGAAACATATCCCCGCGACGGGGGGAGAATCACTCGCGGCATTGGGGCAAGCAGAGCAGAGAGCGAGAGCGTTGTCGTTCACTGAGTGATTCATGTCGTTAATCCGCGGTGAACGAATCGTTCGCTCAGTCCCTCCCCCCGCCCTCTCATTGGCTGCGTCGTTCGTCGACGTCGAGGGTTCAGTGAGCCACAGAATGCGCCAGTTCCACTCATACCGGCATGGTCGCGGCGGAGCTCAACTGAACTGAGAAAGGAACGAATCAGTTCATGAAGTGATTCGGTTCAGTACGTTCACTCAAAAGACACAACACTAACGCCACTGCTGCACTGGTATGTCAAACTTTAGAAGACGTGTGTGACTCTGATTACCTCCAATAAAGACTGCATGCCCAAGTGGCCCTGAGGTGAATTATACCATTTACAATGTTCTGATATGATTGGGGAGCTACCATGTGTTTGTCACAGAATCATCTAGAGGATGATAAGGTCAAAAGTGCACATGTCCAGCACAAGCGCTCCAGAGAGTGGTGGCTCTTTCCCCCCAGGAAATTGGGATCCTACAGGAATGCAAGTTTGGAGTTTAGGAGGAAGCGTAAAGACATTAGCAACATCTGGTAGGAAGCCCCCACAGATAGGGGTAGAGGATAGGGGTTGGAGGTTGTCCGCCTCAAACCGATCACAGGAAATAGGTTAACTGGCCAAACAACAAGCTGGGATTTTGTCCAGACGGGCCGGCTCCAAGACTAGAGTTACAAAGAGTGGGGGTTTATGGGTAGAAGGTATTTCAGGATCGTTGTCCGAGAGGACATCAGAAGAGATCTGGCCCACTCTTTCTCCTGGAGCTGCAGCTCCAGTCAGAGGCTCGCTGACACAAATAAAGCTTTTCGTTCGACGATTCCTCTTGACGTCTCCTTGGCCCATCACACAACCATCAAATATACAACAATTTGGCGCCACGATCCGAGCTACTATTTTGCTCCAAAGTCCGCGGCTGTGCAGCGGTCTGGGACCAACTCTCACTATCAAGCCGGCATATAAAAAGGTGAGTGCTTACTCACATGATAGACAGATTTGGCCTTTTGACTTTGCTGTACTGTGTGGAGCAAGCTATAAAACTACTTCTGTGTGGATTTGGTCGATGTGTGTGTGTTGGGCTAACGGCGCCTCCTAAATTAGTTTTTATGTATGTTTAAATAAAAGGGGGGAGTACCCTTTAAGTTACAACAAGTAAGGAAAAATAGGTAAAGATAAAAAAGTGAAATGATAAAGTGAAAGTTAATCCTAGGATAGTCGAGCAATCTTGTTTTTAAACTAAAAGGCACCACACGCTCAAATAAATAGGGCCCGGCTGCCCTCTAAGTATCGGCAGGACAGAGGTGAATCAGTAATTGCATTTTGCGGAACTTTGCGAGAATATAGTCGTAGCATAATTGGAGATTAACCTGCGCAGGTTCTATTTGTATTACGTGTAAAATGAAAGCTCAGACGGAGGTAACATGGACTCTGTGGTTTATGACGTGTGTGGTAACAGCAGGGCACGCCGTTTTAATTGATTTGGGAGCATTCTCATTAGTAGAAAGGTCAACTTTACATTCCATAACTCCATTACTGACATAGAGGGAAGATACATCATTCTTAATATTTCTGTTGACGGGAGAAACTTATGTATCGCCAACATTTATGGTCCAAATGTTGATGACCCCTCCTTTTTTCACACTTTCTTCTCTTCACTTTCTCCTCACTCAAACCACTGCTTGATTCTAGGAGGGGACCTCAACTTAGTATTTAATCCAAATATAGATCGGTCCAGAGTGACTGGGAGTCACCGTGAGTCTCAATCAGTGGTAATACTTAAGCAATATATGAACGATTATGGTCTTTGCGATGCCTGGCGTTCTTATCACCACACTCTTAGGGAATACACTTATTTTTCCCCAGTTCACCACTCATTCTCTCGCATTGATTACTTTTTAACTAGTAGCTCAATTTTATCTGATATCGCAAACATTCACATTCATCCTATCATCATCAGTGACCATGCACCTGTCTCACTTTCCCTCACTAACAAAACTATAACTGCACCTATAAAACAATGGAGACTTAATACATCATTACTAAAGGACCCAGACTTCCTCAACTATTTTGAGAAAGAATGGACAGATTTTTTAGATTTTAATGATCAACCAGAAATCACGGCGTGCATTCTCTGGGAGGCCGCAAAAGTAGTTATGCGAGGAAAAATTATTTCTTATTCATCATACAAGAAAAAAAAGGAACGTTTACTAGAGCAGGAACTTGAAAATGAAATAAAAATATTAGAAATAGCTTATGCGAACTCACAAAATGAACATACTCTGAATGAACTGAGAAAACTGAAATTAGATTTAAGAGAAATAATTGATAAGAAAACTCAATTCCTGCTTCAGAGGTTACGCTTAGATAAATTTGAACATGACAATAAACCAAGCAAATATTTGGCTAACCAACTAAAATTGAACAAAGAAAAAAACTCCATACCATCCATTAAGGATTCAGCTGGGAACATTACTCACGTTCCTGAGGAAATTAACTCCATATTTAGAGACTTTTACAGAAACTTGTATACACCCCAGATTGACCCATCTCTTTCAGACATTGAGACATTTCTCAATGGTATAGACTTACCTAAATTAAATACGAGGCAGGTATCAAATTTAGATCTTGCTATTTCTGTAGATGAACTTCACGATGCTCTTCAACAGATGCCAAACAATAAAGCACCAGGGCCTGATGGGTTCCCTGTGGAGTTCTACAAAACATTCTGGTCACTGCTAGCTCCGATATTTACAAAAATGGCTTTAGAGATTAAAGAAAACTCATTCCTTCCTCCAAATATGAACTCTGCCACAATCAGTCTCTTGCTAAAACCTGATAAAGACCCAACACTTCCATCCAGTTACCGGCCAATCTCCCTGATTAATGCTGATCTTAAAATTATCTGCAAAGTATTAGCTCAAAGATTAGAAAAAGTCACTCCATATATAGTACATCCTGATCAAACAGGTTTCATCAAAGAGAGACAATCGTCCAACAATGTTCGCCGTCTACTCAATGTGATAGACTATTCTGTTATTCATAATTTAAAAACAGCTGTTGTTTCATTAGATGCTGAAAAAGCATTTGATAGAGTGAATTGGAATTTTCTTTTAGCTACTCTACAGAAATTTGGATTTGGAGACTCATTTATAGAATGGATCAAGGTCCTATATAGTTTCCCTACAGCCTCGGTTAGAACGAATAGCCAAATCTCCCCAAGGTTTAATCTTATGAGGGGCACAAGGCAAGGGTGTCCACTTTCTCCGTCACTGTTTGCTATATTTATTGAACCTCTTGCAACCACAATTCGACAGCATGCAAATATTAAAGGCATCCATACCGCAACCGTTCATCATAAAATAAGCCTTTATGCTGATGATGTATTACTTTTCTTACAAAATCCACATTATTCTCTTCAAGATACAATCTCACTTATCAATAAATTCAGTTCTATTTCAGATTACTCAATCAACTGGTCCAAATCTACTGTGTTACCAATAAATTTTGACTTCCAGAGCACCTCATCGATTCCACTGCATAAAGGGAACATTAAATACCTGGGAATCAATATTTCCTCCACATTGTCAGATCTGAATCGCTTGAATTACTCCCCAATCTTAAAATTGATTGAGGATGATCTGGCGCGTTGGAAAGCACTGCCAATCTCACTTATGGGAAGGGTCTCTACCGTGAAAATGATGGTCTTGCCTAGGGTTAATTATCTCTTTTCAATGATTCCAACCAAACCTTCTCAAATCTGGTTTAAATCACTAGACTCACACATCAATCAGTTTCTTTGGAAGAGTAAACCAGCACGAATCAGCCTTAAAACTTTACAAAAACCAAAAG
>NC_084737.1:20083737-20098737 GCF_033978785.1 Entelurus aequoreus
CTCATGCACATAATCACGTTTCATCAAACATATATTAACGTTGTTGCCCTAGGGTAAACTGGGTATAACACATGGCACACTGACAAAGCTTAACCTATTGTTACTATAACAATCTACAAGGTTAAGGTTGCTTCTCTTTCTTCCCCTCCATTTTTCTGCATTCTTTCGTATCTCAAGTTATCATTACGTATATGTATTGTTGCATTTGAACAATTGTATTGTTGATAATAAAGGTAAAGTACTGGTATTGTTTATTATCAATAGCACTATTTCTATTGGTATTCATATTGCTCCATTTTTAGTGTAATAATACTCATTGTCATTTCTGTATTTTTTATTTTATTTTCGCTAACTGCTTATTTGCTATTACTTTTACCATCATATTTGTACATGTCGTATTTGCTGATGTTGCTCTGTTGTTGTTGTTGTTGTTGTGTTTGCTGTTGTTGTTTTTGTCTCTCTGTCTAATCCCCCTCTTGTCCCCACAATTCCCCCCTCTGTCTTCCTTTTTCTCTCTTTCTATCCCCTCCTGCTCCGGCCCGGCTGCACCAAATGACAATATAAATACATTTAATAAAGTCAAAATACAAGTAAGGCAACAAGAGAAGTATCCTACACTTCTCTTTTGTAAAGTAATTCTAAACAGCCGATATGGGCATCTACATCTGCTATATGATTTGCCCGAGAAGCTGGGCAGGACATTATTAAAAACAAAACAAAACAAAAAAAAACTTTAAAGAAATACACTCTATACATTGCTAATGTGGTAAATGACTATTCTATCTGCAAATGTCTGGTTTTTGGTGCAATATCTAAATAGGTGTATAGAGGCCCATTTCCAGCAACTATCACTCCAGTGTTCTAATGGTACAATGTGTTTGCTCATTGGCTCAGAAGGCTAATTGATGATTAGAAAACCCTTGTGCAATCATGTTCACACATCTGAAAACAGTTTAGCTCGTTACAGAAGCTACAAAACTGACCTTCCTTTGAGCAGATTGAGTGTCTGGAGCATCACATTTGTGGGGTCAATTAAACGCTCAAAATGGCCAGAAAAAGAGAACTTTCATCCGAAACTCGACAGTCTATTCTTGTTCTTAGAAATGAAGGCTGTTCCACAAAATTGTTTGGGTGACCCCAAACTTTTGAACGGTAGTGTATATAAATATTTATGCATATATATACATACATATACACACATACATATATACATACATACATATACCCATACATGCACACACATATACATACATACATATACCCATACATGCACACACATATACATACATACATATACCCATACTTGCACACACATATACAGACATAAACATACATACACACATTTACATACCTACATCCATCCATCCACACACACACACACACACACACACACACACACACACACACACACACACACACACACACACACACACACACACACACACACACACACACACACACACACACACACACACACACACACACACTTATACAGTATATAAATATTTATGCATATATATACATACATATACACACATACATATATACATACATACATATACCCATACATGCACACACATATACATACATACATATAGCCATACTTGCACACACATACACAGACATAAACATACATACACACATTTACATACCTACATCCATCCATCCACACGCACACACAGACACACACACATTTACCAACAAATCCATACCCAGGCCGGCGGGACAGCAATCAAGCCCTGGTACCCACTGCCCACTGAGAACCAGCCGATCACCTCCCCCAAGCCCCACAGGTCCGGCCGCACACCCCCTCCAACCAGGGACAACCCCTGACGAGCCCGCCCCAGACGACGGCACGACACCGGGCGTGAAGGACGGCGTGGCAGGGCATAATGGCAGGCCCAGGCCTAGACCTGACAAGCCAACCAACACGACAATAAACGAGTATGAAGCCAAGTTCGCCAGCCCACAAAAAAGTGTCATATTTGATGTGAAGTTTTTGAGCCTTAAATAGGTCAATATTTCATAACATTGATTCATTATTATTCATTATTATTTTTTGAGCATTGACAGTTCTCGGGGATCCAAAAGGGTCCCAGTTATATAAGTGTAAAAAAATAAGTAATAAATCAATACACACCTGTATATTATTTTTTACTTGCAACACTTGAAAGATTAAAAGTATATGTACAAGTTTCTATATTTTTTTGAGCAAAGACAGCTTTGTGTTATTATTGTCAACATTTTAGGACTGTCAAATGATTATTATTTAAATCAGATTAATCATATTTTGAAGTTTGGATAATTCATGATTAATCACAGGTGAAAAATCCCTTGCAGGATTAAATGATTTGTAGACAAATGTAATTGTATTGTCAGAATGACATCCAGGAATGTTTTTAAACATTTTACTTGAATAAGTGTCATTTATTTGCACAAAAGGTAGTAACAGCTTTATCTAAAGTTATTTTAGGATGAATTATGGATATAATATTTAGTTTTATCTAAAGTTTTTTCAGGATGTATTATTGATATAATATTTAGTTTTATCCAAAGTTCTTTCAGGATGTAATTAGGAGTGACATTTGCCAACGAGACCACCAGTCGGAGTCTCCTCACTCATTTTTGCACTGACGTATTATTGATCTGATGACTGACCGCAAAGCGCGTAAGGTAAAAGAGTTTGTACGCTCAAAATAAACTGCATGATTTAAGTGTCTTCATGAATAATGCCATCATATTTTGTGATTAATCACACAAATTAACTCATTCATTTTGACAGCCCTTTAGTACTATTATTTTTTAAATGTGCCGTGGGCAGTTAAAAATGTATTTACATTGTTCATTAGGGAGATGGTTTGTTATACTGAGAGCCCTGCTGGCACCAGCAACAAATTACATTTTCCAATCCCGCTCAGGTCAATGAGTTCATCATTCATTCAGTCCCTCTGGGATTTCACAATGTCTCGATTTTGTCAATTCACGGAAATCCAAACTATCCCCACAAATTGTGCGTGGTGACCTTGCTACTTCTCCCACATTTTGGCCAATCAAATTAGTCTCAGAGCGACGCTCAAGCAGCTGTCCTATCTAAATGTGTTTCTTGTGTAGACAAAGCAGGAACAACAACATGTAACAATATATCAACTCTTTATTGATCAAACGGCACAACATAACTTAAACCTACTTCCTGTTCTTGTCTACAGCACTAACCTTTCTGGGTAATGTAGTATATAAACATATACTTCCTAGATTACATGTATTTATTTAACATTTATTTATTCAGGTTAAAACAGTTAAGAACATATTTACATTTACAATGCTGATCTAGAAAAGAGGCAGCATTTACATGTTAGAGATGTTGAAGTGTGATGATAATCTCTCATGGTCTGTCATTTACGAAACAAAAATGAACACTATAGATCGCTAACAGTTAAAAAATGCTCTTAGCATGCAAGGGTAAATATGATGGAACATAAAAGTTAGAAGCAATTTGTCAAGCTTGTAACACACAGAACAATGACAAAACATCCTGCCTCTTCATTTGCTGCTGCTGTTCTCACCCGCACACTTGTGTGTCTTACACTGGTACTTATTAGGGAATCTTTCATCAAACACACACACACACACACACACACACACACACACACACACACACACACACACACACACACACACACACACACACACACACACACACACACAGCAACTAAATGGTTTCTCTTGAGTGTGAGTCTTTTCAAAGTTAGACGGTCTATGAAACCTTTAAAGCCAACTGAGCTGATAAAAGGATTTTCACCTGCGTGCTTTCTGCTCTGCATTATCAATAATGCCTTCTAGGTCAGGGGTCGGCAACCCGCGGCTCCGGAGCCGCATGCGGCTCCTTGACCACTCTGATGCGGCTCAGCTACATACATGCCGACCCCCCCCGATTTTCCCAGGAGATTTATGGATCTCAATGTCTCTCATAGATTACTCCCAGGGAAAAAATAATCATATCTACACTCTAATTACTAAATAAAGGGCGTGCCCTAATTGCACTGCAGTAATTGTCCTCTATAGCATTTACATACAGCGTGCCAGTCCAGCCACATGTTGCATGTTGTTATTACTTGCACACACAGGAGACAGCAAAGCATACTTACTCATCAGCCACACAGCTTACACTGACGGTAGCCGTATCAAACAACTTTAACATTGTTACGTTACAAATATGCGCCACACTGTGAACCCACACCAAAAAAGAATGAAAAACACATTTCTGGAGAACATCCCACCGTAACACAACATAAACACAACACAACCATTACCCAGAATCCAATGCAGCCCTAACTCTTCCGGTCTACATTATACACCCCCGCTACCACCAAATCCCCCCACACATCAACCCCCCCCCCCCTTTCCGTGCGTTGGTTGAGCGGAAGAGTTAGGGCTGCATGGGATTCTGGGTATTTGTACCGTCAGTGTAAGATGTGTGGCTGCTGAGTTAGTACGCCTTGCTGTCACTTACGTGAGCAAGCTGAAATTGCATTCTACGTGTGGTTGAGCAGGTACACTGTTAGGGCGGACTGTAGAGGGCGCCAAATGCAGTGTCATCACGCTCTGATATTCGGGAGTCTCCCGGGAAAAATGAGAGGGTTGGCAAGCACAACGCTATCAAGCGCCATTCATTCAAAACTTGCGGGCTGCACTAACATCAAATTTCCACATTGAAGTGCGTGCCGGTGCGAGTGTCGGAGACCCCTGGTTAACATAGCACAAAGCATTTAAGCTTTGTATGCAGTGTTTTTCATTTTTAATTTTTTTTTGTGGCTCCCATTACTTTCTTTAATTTGTGAAACTTGCCGAGATGGCTCTTTGATTGGTAAAGGTTGCCGACCCCTGTTCTAGGTGAATGGTTTGTCTCCAGTGTACTTTAAGAGTCTTACTTTGTATAAAATCTTTACTACAGACTGGACAGGAAAATGTTTTTTTATACAGTGTGCACTCTTGTGTGCTTTTTCAGATTTGTTCGTTGTGCAAATCTTTTAAAACAGATTGAACAGGAAAAGGGTTTTTCGCCAGTGTGCATTCTTGTGTGTATTTTCAGTTCACTTTTTCCCACAAAGCCTTTACCACAGACCGAACAGGAAAAGGGTTTTTCTCCAGTGTGACTTCTTGTGTGTATTTTCAGATGACTATTTTGTGCAAATCCTTTACCACAGACTGAACAGGAAAAGGGTTTTTCACCAGTGTGCATTCTTGTGTGTATTTTCAGTTCACATTTTTCCGCAAAACCTTTACCACAGACTGAACAGGAAAAGGGGTTTTCTCCAGTGTGCATTTTTATGTGTCTTTTCAGATAGCTATTGTTTGCAAAACCTTTACCACAGACTGAACAGTAAAATGGTTTTTCACCAGTGTGGATTCTTGTATGTAATTTCAGACCACTATTTAATAAAAATCCTTTACCACAGACTGAACAGGAAAAGGGTTTTTCTCCAGTGTGCATTCTTGTATGTATTTTCAGACAATTAGTTTGTGCAAAACCTTTACCACAGACTGGACAGATAAAAGGTTTTTCTCCAGTGTGGATTCTTGTGTGTCTTTTCAGTTCACCCTTTTCAGCAAAATGTTTACCACATTCTGTGCAGGAAAAGGGTTTTTCTCCTGTGTGGATTCTTGTGTGTTTTTTCAGAACACCTTTTCCTGCAAAACCTTTACCACAGACTGAACAGGAAAATGATTTTTCTCCAGTGTGCAATCTTTTGTGCATTTTCAGGGTATTATTTCGTGCAAAACTTTTACCACAGACTGAACAGGAAAAGGGTTTTTCTCCAGTGTGGATTATTGTATGTATCTTCAGATAACTATTTTTTAAAAAACCTTTACCACATACTGAACAGGAAAATGTTTTTTCTCCAGTGTGGATTATTGTATGTCTTTTCAGATGACTATTTTGTACAAAACTTTTACCACAGACTGAACAGGAAAAGTTTTTTTCTCCAGTGTGCATTATTGTGTGTCTTTTCAGATCACTTTTCCCCGCAAAACCTTTACCACAGACTGAGCAGGAAAAGGGTTTTTCTCCAGTGTGTCTTCTCATATGTACTTTCAGATTACCACGGTAATTAAACGTTTTGTCACAGTGAGAACATGTAAAGCGTGTGTTGTCAGTGTGACATGTCTTATCATCTTTAGAGTCTTCATCATCAGTGTCAGGAGAGTGAGACGTTGTGTCGTCACTATCTGATAGTGGAGCTAAGATCTTGTCTGCTTGTGATCCTCCACAGTGGTCTCCATCAGCTTCTGTTGTCATGTGTTGAGTTGAGCTGCTGCTTGGAGGCTCCACCTCTCTCTTCTCCTCACTTTCACTTTTGTGGCTCCTCCTCTTCCTCTTTAATATGCTGGTGCTGTGGCACCTCTTCCTGTTTAACTCAGAGGGCTGTGGCGCCCCATCTTCCTCAATGTGAGGGGATTGTGACTCATCCTTAATTTGGGTGGGCTGTGGCTCTTCTGTTTTATAGTGAGGGGGATGTTGCTCTTCCTCTACAAATTGAGGAGGCTGTGGCTCCTCATCATCCTCTTTAATTTGGGGGGACTTCAGCGCGTCAACTTCCTCAATGTCAGGGGACTGTGACTCTTCCTCTTTAACTTGGGTTGACTGTGGCTCCTCTTCTTCTGTTTTAAAGTGAGGGAGCAGTTGCTCTTCCTCTACAAATGGAGGAAGCTGTGGCTCCTCATCTTCCTCTTTAATTTGGGGGAACTCTGGCGCTTCAACTTCCTTAATGTCAGGGGACTGTGACTCTTCCTCTTTAATTTGGGTTGACTGTGGCTCCTCTTCTTCTGTTTTAAAGTGAGAATGCTGTTGCTTCTCTTCCTCTATATATTGGGGCGTTTGTTCCTCTTCCCTTTTAATTCGGGGGGACTGTGGTGCCTTGTTTTCTTTAAACGGAGGGGAGTGTGGGTCCTTCTCCTCTTTAATATGTGGGGGATATGGCTGCTCGTCTTCAATGTGGGGTGGTTGTGGCGCCTCCGTGAAGGTCCACTCTTGCTGCTCAGGGAGAGAATGTTCTCCACAGATGTCTGCAGGACACAAGTAGACAAAATCATGCTTTAAAAAAGTCCAACTTTGCTCATTTAAATCAGCATTTTTTCTAATAATGTCTCTGATAATCTCATCAGTTTCCAGATTGACATTCAAGATGTCATAACCACACTGTACACCAGGGAGTAACAGAAGCATTACACGCCATGCAAAGACACAAAATTAACTCAGCAGTAAAGCCTTACATACAAGCAAGACAGCTGCTCGTACACCCAAAAGACAAAACGGTACTAGACAAAAAATTTATTATGAAATCCCGTGCAAATCCTATAAGAAATCAAATGTGGGAGAAACAGAAAGGACAGTCAAAACAAAAAAACAAACAACAGAACTTTTCATAAGAAACAAAAAGCAAATAAGGAAAACTTACAGTAAGAGGGACATACAAAACCCACAACCAGTGAAGTTGGCACATTGTGTAATTTGTAAATAAAAACAGAATAAAATTATTTGCAAATCCTTTTCAACTTATATTCAATTGAATACACTGCAAAGACAATATATTTAATGTTCGAATTAAGAAACTAAATTTTGTTTTGCAAATAATCATTAACTTAGAATTTAATGGCAGCAACACATTGCAAAAAAGTTGGCACGAGGGCATTTTTACCACTGTGTTACATGGTCTTTCCTTTTAACAACACTCAGTAAATGTTTGAGAACTGAGGAGACCAATTTTTGAAGCTTTCCAGGTGGAATTATTTCCCATTCTTGCTTGATGTACAGCTTAAGTTGTTCAACAGTCTAAGGTCTCCGTTGTGGTATTTTAGGCTTCATAATGCGCCACACATTTTCAATGGGAGACAGGTCTAGACTACAGGCAGGCCAGTCGAGTACCCGCACTCTTTAACTATGAAGTCACACTGTTGGAAATCGTGGCTTGGCATTGTCTTGCTGAAATAAGCAGGGGCGTCCATGATAACATTGCTTGGATGGCAACATATATTGCTCCAAAACCTGTATGTATGTATGTTTCAGCATTAATAGTGCCTTCACAGATGTGTAAGTTACCCATGCCTTGGGCACTAATACACCCCCACACCATCACAGATGCTGGCTTTTGAACTTTGCGCCTAGAAAAATCCGTATGGCTCTTTTCCTCTTTGTTCCAGAGGACACAACGTCCAGTTTCCAAAAACAATATGAAATGTGGATTCGTCAGACCACAGAACACTTTTCCACTTTCCACTTTGCATTAGTCTATCTCAGATGAGCTCGGGCCCAGCGAAGCCGGCGGTGTTTCTGGGTGTTGTTGATAAATGGCTTTGGCTTTGCATCGTTGAGTTTTAACTTGCACTTACAGATGTAGCGACAAACTGTAGTTACTGACAGTGGTCTTCTGAAGTGTTCCTGATCCCATGTGGTGATATCCTTTACACACTGATGTCGTTTTTTGATGCAGTACCACCTGAGGGATTGAAGGCCAAGGGCATTCAATGTTACATGCAGTGATTTCTCCAGATTCTCTGAACCTTTTGATGATATTACGGACCGTAGATGGTGAAATCCCTAAATTCCTTGTAATAGCTCGTTGAGAAATGTTATTAAACTGTTTGACAATTTGCTCACACATTTTTTCACAAAGTGGTGACCCTCGCCCCATCCTTATTTGTGAATGACTGAGCCTTTCATGGAAGCTGCTTTTATACCCAATCATGGCACCCAACTGTTCCCAATTAGCCTGTTCACCTGTGGGATGTTCCAAATAAGTGTTTGTTGAGCATTCCGCAACTTTCTCAGTCTTATTTTCCACTTATGCCAGCTTGTTTGAAAAATGTTGCAGGCATCAAATTCCAAATGAGCTAATATTTGCAAAAAATAACATTTTCCAGTTCGAACGTTAAGTATCTTGTCTTTGCAGTTTATTCAATTGAATTCAGTTGAAAATGATTTGCAAATCATTGTATTCTGTTTTTATTCACGATTTATACAACATGCCAACTTCACTGGTTTTGGTGTTTGTAAATGAGCCATTTAGGATTTGTTTGGGTGTAGTTTATTTTGTTTTATTTTGGTGAGCCATTGACCACTAGTGACACAAAATGGAGTGCTTGGGTGACAGGGAGTCGCACGATTTTTACCGTTTAGAATGCTCAGAACATTAATTTACTGTTGCCTGTTCTTTTTATAAATCCCACTTGCATAGTATACCAGAGGAATTCATTTATTCATTGCCATTGGTACTGCACAGCTAATCACACTTTTTAGGCTTAAAAATGTCAAATCAATCATATATATATATGTGTGTGTGTGTACATATGTACATATATATATATGTACATATATATATATATATATATATATATATATATATATATATATATATGTACATATATGTACACATATATATACATATATATATATATGTGTACATATATGTACATATATATATATATATATATATATATATATATATATATATATATATATATATATATATATATATATATATATATATATATATGTGTGTGTGTACATATATGTACATATATATATATATATATATATATATATATATATATATGGAGATATATAAATGTCAAATCAATCATATATATATATATATATATATATATATATATATATATATATATATATATATATATATATATATATATATATATATATATATATATATATATATATATGTGTACATATATGTACATACGTTTGCCTGCTTCAGTGGGTGCCTGGAGCTTAGTGTACTGCAAAGGCATGAAAAGCAGACGGTTAATTTTATGTACCAGACAAACAAAACAAGAAAAGAAAGAAGACTCCAGCTCTTCGATTAGCAAGCTGGAATGTGCGAACAATGTGTACAGGAATCTCTGATGACCTTCGTGAAGTGGACGACGCCAGAAAGACGGCCATCATAGATAAGGAGCTTGCCAGGCTTGATGTCAGCATAGCTGCTCTTCAAGAAACTAGGCTAGCCTCCAGTGGGTCTCTCAGAGAGGCTAACTATACATTATTTTGGAAAGGTAGAGAACCTGAGGAGCCTCGTCAGCAAGGAGTTGGTTTTGCAGTCAGAAACACACTTTTGGCATCAGTGGAACCTCCATCAGGAGGTACCGAGCGATTGCTGTCTATCCGTCTCAGCACTGCTACAGGTCCAGTGAACATTCTCAGTGTCTATGCTCCTACTCTTTCTTCAACTGAGGAGATTAAAGATAGATTCTATGAGCAACTTGATGAGCAGATCAAGGGTTTTCCTAAAGATGAGTGCTTAATCGTCCTTGGCGATTTTAATGCCAGAGTAGGCGCAGACCATGCATCATGGCCATCTTGCTTGGGACACCATGGCATCGGAAAGATGAACATAAATGGCTAGAGGCTGCTGGAGCTATGCACCTATCACAACCTCTGTATTACAAACACCTTTTTTAAGTGCAAACCATCGCACAAAGTATCATGGAAACATCCCAGGTCTCATCGATGACATCAGCTTGATCTGATAATCACTAGGCGGTCGTCACTAAATAACATTCTTATTACTAGAAGCTATCATTGTGCAGATTGCTATACGGACCATGCCCTTGTGAGCGCCAAAGTGTGCCTTCAGCCCCGTAAAATTCATCGCTCCAAAGCAAAGAGTTGTGCCTGCATTGACACATCAAAGATGTCAATTTCATGCAAGGTGGATGATTATGTATCAACCCTGGACCAAGCTCTTCAAAACCTGCCGGAGCAAAATGCTACAGCAAAATGGAACGCCATTAAAGAAGCAATTTACAATACAGCTATTTCTACTTTTGGGAAGAGGGAAAGAACTAGTCACGACTGGTTTAATGCCTATCTACCAATTATGGAACCAGCAATTGAGGCCAAACGCAAAGCATTTTTGGCATACAAGAGATGTCCAAATGCTCAGTCACTTGCAACACTCAAGAGTACTCGTTGTTCCACTCAGCGCATTGCCAGACAGTGTGCAAACAACTTTTGGCAGCAGCTCTGCGAAGATATCCAGATGAGTGCTGAATCTGGTAACATCCGTGGCATGTACAATGGTATAAAGAAAGCAGTAGGACCTGTTATAAAACGGACTACTCCAATTAAATCTCGGATAGGGGAGAAGATTACCAATCGAGAAGAACAGATGGTCAGATGGGTGGAGCACTACTCAGAACTATACAGCCGTGAAACAACTGTCTCTGATGCTGCTCTAAATTATACGAAGGAGCTACCAATCATGAATGAACTCGACGAAGTGCCTACAATGGTAGAGCTTGAAAAAGCTATTGATTCACTTCCATCTGACAAAGCACCAGGTAACGATAACAATCCACCTGAAGCTATCAAGCAAGGGAAGCCTGCCCTGCTTAAACCGCTGTACGGATTACTGTGTCTTTGCTGGGAGGAAGAAGGAGTACCTCAGGACATGCGTGATGCCACTATTGTGTCACTTTATAAGAATAAAGGGGACCGCAGTGACTGTAATTTCTCTATTGAACATCGTTGGGAAGGTTTATGCACGCATAATCCTAAACAGGCTACAGATACTTGCAGATCGTATCTATCCTGAATCCCAATGTGGTTTCAGGGCTGGAAGATCGACGACCGATATGATATTTTCAGTCAGGCAGATTCAAGAGAAGAGTACAAAACAGGGTCAACCTCTTTCCGTGATGTTCATAGATCTAACTAAGGCTTTCGATCTCGTCAGCAGGAAGGGCCTGTTCAAGCTACTACAAAAGATTGGATGTCCTCCAAAACTACTCAGCATGTTGATCTCTTTCCATTCCAACATGAAGGGAACAGTCTTGTATGATGGATCCTGTTCGGACTCCTTCTCTATCAACAGTGGTGTTAAGCAGGGCTGCGTCTTAGCACAAACTCTTTTTGGAATATTCTTCTCTATACTCCTGTCCTACGCTTTTGACACATCCATTGAGGGTGTCTATCTACACACACGGTCTGACGGCAAATTGTTCAATCTGGCAAGATTACGTGCGAAAACCAAAGGGAGGTCAGTGTTAATCCGAGAGATGCTTTTTGCAGACGATGCTGCTCTTGTTACCAACACCAAAGAAGCCTTACAACGTCTAAGTGACTGTTTTGCGAATGCTTGTGAACAGTTTGGACTTATAGTTAGCCTGCAGAAAACCAATGTCAGTGTTCAAGGTGCTGCAAATCCTGCTATCAAGATGAATGGTGTCACTTTAGAAGTAGTAGATAATTTTATATACCTAGGCTCGACAATCAGCAATAAACTCTCGCTTGATGTTGAACTTGACAGGAGGCTCGGAAAGGCAAATACCATCATGGCTAAACTAGCAAAGCGAGTATGGGAAAACAACGCTCTTACTCAACATACAAAGATCCGAGTTTATCAGGCCTGCATTCTTAGCACTTTACTCTACGGAAGCGAGACCTGGACTACTTACATGAGACAAGAGCGTCGACTTAACGCTTTTCACATGCGGTGCATCAAACGTATCCTTGGTATCAGTTGGCAAGACCATATTCCACACAGTGTCATTCTTCAGCGGGCTAATATCCATAGCATGAACTCTCTTCTTAGCCAGCGCCGTCTTCGATGACTGGGACATGTTCGGCGGATCGAGGACGGACGGCTTCCCAAGGACATTATGTATGGACAACTGGCTGCTGGTACCAGACATGTTGGTCGTCCCTCCCTCCGGTTCAAGGACGCATGCAAGAGAGATCTAAAGGCGTGTAATATTCCCTTGGACAACTGGGAGATACAGGCGGAGAACCGAAATGTCTGGCCTCAAGCGGTTAGACGGGGCATCGCAGAGGCTGATTTGAGGAGAGGCCAGCTCGCAGAGGAGAAGAGAGACAGGAGGAAACATACTGCAAATACCATCGCACAGCAGGAGCGGGATGAAGTCTCTACACATGTTTGCACTAAGTGCAACAGGGACTGTCACTCAAGAATTGGCTTGTACAGCCATGCTAGGCGTTGTCAACAAACATGAATGTACCGTATCAACAAAACATCAAGTTAAAATGTGAAAATTATAATTAGATATGTGCATTGTATAATTACAACACTCATTAAAACTGAAAAGATATTACTAATAATTGACTAAAATAGGATGACAAAACTATTTAAATAAAAAAAACAAAAACTATTAATAATAATTAAAGTACCATTACAAAATTAAAAAAATAAAATAAATTTAGAATAAATTAAATAAAAAATTAAACATCAAATCGAAATAAGTGTCTGACACAAGAGCGTAAATTAGCATGGTCATCTGTGACTAAGCTGCCTAAGATATATATATATATATATATATATATATACATATATATATATATATATATATATATATATATATATATATATATATACATATATATATATTAGAGATGCGCGGTTTGCGGACACAACCGCGGAGTCCGCGGATAATCCGCGGGTCGGGCGGATGCATGACGAAAAAAATGGATTTTAATTAGATTCGGGCGGGTGGCGGTTGAACCAATTCTCTCGAAAGTCTGCTGATTTTCACCCAATCAACAATAATAAGGACGTGCCGTGTTGATACTGCCTTTATCACCCTCTACAACATGTACAGTCAGCGTGCTAGCCCAGCCACATGTTGTACATAGCATCTGCTTGCACACGTAAGTGACAGCAAGGCATACTTGGTCCACAGCCATACAGGTTACACTGACGGTGTCCGTATAAAACAACTTTAACACTCTTAATATGTGCCACACTGTGAACCCACACCAAACAAGAATGACAAACACATTTCGTGAGAACATCCGCACCGTGAGACAACATAAACACAACAGAACAAATACCCAGAACACCTTGCAGTCCTAACTCTTCCTGGCTGAAATATACACCCCCGCTACCACCAAACCCCGCCCACCTCAACCGACACACGGAGGGGGGTGGGAGGGGGTTGATGTGTGGGGGCACAGTGTAGGGGGGGGCGGGGTTTGGTGGTAGCGGGGGTGTATATTTCAGGCAGGAAGAGTTAGGACTGCAAGGTGTTCTGGGTATTTGTTCTGTTGTGTTTATGTTGTCTCACGGTGCGGATGTTCTCCCGAAATGTGTTTGTCATTCTTTTTTGGTGTGGGTTCACAGTGTGGCACATATTAAGAGTGTTAAAGTTGTTTTATACGGTCACTGTCAGTGTAACCTGTATGGCTGTGGACCAAGTATGCCTTGCTGTCACTTTCGTGTTCAAGCAGAGGCCGCACTCAACATATGACTGGGCTGTCACGCTGTCTGTACATGTTGTAGAGGGTGATAAAGGCAGTACCATCACAACACGCCCTAATTATTGCTGTTATGGTGCGGACCCTGGTCTATTTAATATATATAACAACGGACGGGTGGCGGGCGGTTGTGGTTTTGATAAAATGTTAGTTCGGTTGGATGGCGGGTGGATGACGACTTTTGTGATGCGGATGAAATAATTGCCTATCCGCGCATCTCTAATATATATATATATTAGGGATGGGCGATACCACACTTTTAGGATTCGATACGATACCGATACTTGTTCTTGCATTTTCATTGATACCGATACCGATACCAATAATTTCTTATTGGCACTTTTTTGTCAGTCAAAAATATTATTACTATTGTTATTATTTAAGACAAATCACAAGACAAATACAGACCATTTATACCACATTTACTATGGTCAATATATAATAAAATTAAAATTAAAATAAATAACATAAATATGAAAAATAAATTAAATATTATATATAATAATAACTATATATTATATATAATAATAATTAAATATTAGGGCTTTCCAATTAACAGTCAAATCCAAATTGCAAGAAGCTGCAGTTATTTTTTAAAGTTTGTGATATAATTAGCAATTAATGAAATATGAAATAGGCTAATGTTTTCGAAATGTAAGAAATCATGTAACAGATTAAAACCAAAATCACATTCAATCATATATTCAAGATTTTCT
>NC_084737.1:20106237-20303737 GCF_033978785.1 Entelurus aequoreus
ATTCAATGGGGTACCAATACTTCTGTATCAATCGTTGACGTCACGCGCATACGTCATCATATCTAGACGTTTTCAACCGGAAGTGTGGCGGGAAATTTACAATTGCACTTTATAAGTTAACCCGGCCGTATTGGCATGTGTTGCAATGTTAAGATTTCATCATTGATGTATAAACTATCAGACTGCGTGGTCGGTAGTACTGGGTTTCAGTAGGCTTTTCAATGTTAATATCGCCAACGATCACCCTTGTTTAATCGTTGCAGCCAAAATCGTGATTATGATTCAAATGTGATTAACTGTGCAGCCCTACTGTCAATCATGGACATTAAGACAGGACAGAAAAGCACCGGACAAACTGGATTGCTTAACCCGGCAGCAAGACGCCAATGCGAGCAGATAAAACAAGACAAAAAAATCATTGATACACTTGACAGAGATGCAGAAGACCCTGGCCCTCACCATCGCTAAAGACATAGGACCCTGTCAGCCAACAACCACCTGGTTTGTACTTCTGAGCACCGCTATTTTTCAGATGTATGTTACGAGCAAAATATGACGTGATGGCTACACTCCTGCACACACTGACAGATGGAAATAAGGACATAAGATTCATGACTAATTTATGAATGTGATGTTAGCTCTACCTCAGTAGTAATGTCATATTTGGTTAGGAAGAAATCTACAGATTCACTTTGTCATATCCACTATTGTTTGACTTTTTCTTACTTCCAGATGTTCACAAACTACACTTAAATCGACATTTAAAATTATTAGATATAAAAAAGTTATCGGTGTTGATCTTGAGGAGCTTAAAGGTATTGGTATCAGCTTGCAAAACAATTATTGTGCTTTTCAAACGCAGGACAAAACAGAAACGGACTCATAACCGCGGTGTCCGTACACGTCAATAAAGAATGGTTAAAACATAGGAGGGACACTGCAAGTGTTTTTCGTTCGCCTGTCATCAGGTGTCTGAGTTGGATCGGTACTTATATCACTAACTGTTTAATTCTGCCTAAATTTTTGCTAAACATTTAGCTTTTTTTTTGCTCTGTATTAGAAGTTCTGACATGTGGTGCTCTGTTATAGCAGCATTGTTCATTGATCTTTTATGTTACCTGAATGTGGAGATAAAAAGCTAATATATCTCCACCTTTAGCCATAACTGTGGTCCCTGGATGAACATCTGTTAAAAACATTGTACTATATGATATCTGGATGTTGTGCTTACTTGGACTGTGATGAAGCTGTGAGGACTCAGGTGGTTTGTCTTCATGGTCTTCAGTCTTCACAGAGACAACAGTCAGCGGAAACCTGGTGAGATCAGCCTCCTCCTGCCCTAAAAGACACTCTCCCTCCTGAGTGATCCACACTTCCTCCTCTTCCTCTTTAATATGTGGAGACTGTGGCTCTTCCTCTTTAATGTGTGGGGGCTGTGGCTCTTCCTCTTTAATGTGGGGGGGCTGCTGGTCTGTTGGGTCAATAAGTAAATACGATTATAAAAGTAGTTCTTTACTGACACTGTAAACACAATGGGATGATTGGTGTTTTCATATGTGTTGTACGTGTTAAATGTGTGTAACTAGACATCCAATAAATACACGGGAAAGAGTTGATTTTGTCCCAGCCACAAGCGATTTTAGGGACGGGCCAGCATTGATCAAAACATTCCTAAAAAAACAAATTAGAACTTTAGAAACCAAAGGTGTAAAGTGAGTAACAATTTTTTTTCAGTATACATGTCAACGTACTATACGCCTTGTCTTTAACTTTAACTTTGTAATGGTATAGTCCTAACCCAGATGTCCCCAAACTCAAATACAGATACGGCCCGCCAGCGTCCAAAATCCGGCCCACGGGTAGTCCCGAGTTTTTTTTTTATTATTATCTTTTTAATCTGTCCTTTCTAGCTTATCCATCAATCCATTTTCGACCGTTACTGTTATTCTCGGGGTCTCCTAGCCGCTCAGGAAAATTATCCATCCATTTTCTACCGCTTGTCTCTTTTTTGGTCGCGGGGGGTGCTGGAGCCTATCTCAGAATCATATTGTCTAAAAATTCATTTTCCCATCGATAACGCAAACCGGCAAGTGCGCGCTCTTTCAGTCAATTAGTGCACGAGAGCCTGGCCACATTTTTTTTAACCCAATGTGGCCCCCCCGAGTCAAAAAGTTTGGGGACCCCTGTCCTAACCATTAGTTAAATAGCACTGAAAAAACATAAAAAAAATATTTAAAAACATTCATAAAATGTTTTTAAGTGATTTTGGGTCGCGGGGGGTGTACTATGTGGTGTTTTTATGAAGTATCTCCATCAACAGTTCCTCTTTAGAGCACAGCTCCCACATTCACTTGGAGACCATCTACCTCTCCGACACGCTGGAGGAAAGTCAGTCACCTTTATGTTCTTTTAATAAATCAAGTGTTGACTACTTATTGAAAGATGATTGACAATAAATGTTTACTTTCACTTCTTGATGCATGTAGGTCAGATATTAGTGAAATTAGCCATACAACTGAGAATTTACTAATTACAATGTAAAATATATTTGGTGTCAGTGTGAGTTTTGCGTAAACATGTTGATACACATTGTTACAAACTGAGAGGAACATAAATGTTGTGTGTCTGAAACTGTCTTGTTTTTATGACCAATATACAATACAATTCGTCTTCCTAAGAACAATCTATTTAATAAACAAATATAAAAGTTAGTAAACACGTGAGAGTAAGAAGTAAACAAACCTGTTCTGTGTAACACAACTTCACGTTTCTTGAAAACAGCGGCGCGTAGTTGTTGTCCCTTGTTTACCTCTTTTGTTGGAGAAAGTTCCTCCTCGTACTCTGCTATCGTTCTTTCGCACATTTTCACACAATCACAACACTTTACACTCACACTTGATCTCTGCTTAGCGATGTGTTGATCACTTCCGCGTCTCTTTGTTAGCAGCTAAAGAGCTAAGCTAACTAGCAAGCTAAGCGCGCACGGAACGCGTCATTGATTGATTTAGTGCGCTTAGACTAAAGCATCCGAAAAAAACAAACATTAACGATGTTTACTCAAAGAAACAGCATACATGTGCACATGTACGTGCTGATGAAGAAAACAGCACTTTATTAACCACAATAACGTATTCTCCGCCAGACGCCATCTTCTTTTTTCTTTGTCCTATGTTGTTCACGCGCAGTTCCGTCAGATCTCGCGAGAGAAACAAGCAGCCATGGCTTCAAACATAGACATCTTATGGGTGAGGGCTGACATCCGGGCAACTGAGATGCCATAGCAACCAGACTGGCGTTGAAAACAAACCGTTGCCATTACTCTTTAACCTGTCGACCTACACTGGTTAAACCCGTCATTCTGCCTCCAAAATGCCGAAAAACTGTGTTGTTTTTGGTTGTGCTAACCACAACTGGAAACAGGGAAAACAAAGGTTGTATTTTGTTCTGCCAAAGCGTGATAAAAGCCCACAGAAACGAGACAAATGGCTCGCAGCTTTACACTGGGAAAACGAGGACGGTTCTCACTGGAGTCCCCCAAAGTCCCGGGTCGTGTGTTCGGATCACTTCGTTTCTGGTAAATATAAGGAACAAAAATCCACCTTCTTAACCACAACTTGGCTATACGTCCGTGCTAATGTTGTACTTGTTGAATTTGTACCTTATAACGTTCGACAGCTGAAGTTGTTGTACAAAAATAACATGCGGTATATACTATATAGTCTATAGCCTAGCTAGCTATTTTCGAAAACCGGACAACGAGAGGATACCAAAGGCAGCGTTAAGATGGACACCACCGGGAAAACGTAAGCCAGGGCGGCCAAAGAACACCTGGCGAAGAACAGTTGAAGGGGAGCTGAAAGAGATGAAGCTTATATGGGGCGAGGCACAGAGACGAGCACAGCAGCGAGATGAATGGCGTCGAGTCGTTGAAGCCTTATTTCCCATCCGGGAAGAAGAGGATTAAGTTAAGTAAGTAATATACTATATAGTCTATAGCCTAGCTAGCTATTTTCGAAAACCGGTTTAGTTTAAATTTGCACTTAACAGTTGGGTTTTTAAAAACCAATAAACCCTATAATTTTCATGTTGCCATTCAATACATGTAGCCCTCAAATCTCTCAATATTTTATACACTAACACTTGATCTTGTTGTTGATAACTTCCGCGTCTCTTTCTTAGTAGCGCGCAGGATAAGCTAACTAGCAAGCTAAGCTAAGCCTGAGAAGCTTTAAAGTTCACTGAGACGAGTCTGACGCAAATAATACATTTTCGTTTTTTCACACGATATGCGAATAAGTAAAAATGCGTAAATGAAGGATTTAACGCCGACTTCCAAGCCACAACGCTCGTTAAATGCTTTTTCTGTCAATGCTGTGTTCGCTGTGAGCTGGTTTGTTTTCAACGAATTCCCAGTTGCTAGGGGATTGGTAGGCGGAAGTGACGTAGGTCCGCCCTCACCCATAACGTATTCTCCGCCAGACGCCATCTTCTTTTTTCTTTGTCCTATGTTGTTCACGCGCAGTGTCATCAGATCTCGCGAGAGAAACAAGCAGCCATGGCTTCAAAGGTTCTCTCCATGAGACATCTTAAAAGTAGACACAGCATTGGCTGCTGTGACGCGAGAATTTCGGCCGCCATCTTATACTAACCATTTTTTGTATGCGTTCCCTTTAGACCACACACACATACACCACACACACACACACACACGATTTTTCCAACTTCAAGAATTAAAGAGTGCCTGAAAGCCTCTCTGTGCCCCACTCCTTGTACTAAGAAGCTATCAGATTAGCATTCTGCATCCAGAGTAATATTCTCTATCACAGATACAGAGAACATTGCAAAACACTGCAAGTGCTCTCTACCGACTCCATTTCGTCTGACTCAGATATCCGTACCGCTTTCCCGCATCTCTGTCCGTCTGTCTGTTGCTCGAGCAACAGCAGATAATGATGGATAATAAGACGATCGTCTTATTATCCATCATTATCTGCTGGTCACATTATGTATTACAGTCAGTTGAGCCGCATATCGTGATACAAACCACTTGGAAGATTCCTGCTTCTCAAACCTGAGGCAGTATAAAGATGGATTTTCCATTTTTCATTGGCGGGGTCAGTGTCTACTATTTATGGCAATGGAGGAGACAATGAAACGGTAAATAGTAACATCAATCCATCCATCCATCCATCTTCTTCCGCTTATCCGAGGTCGGGTCGCAGGGGCAGCAGCCTAAGCAGGGAAGCCCAGACTTCCCTCTCCCCAGCCACTTCGTCCAGCTCCTCCCGGGGGATCCCGAGGCGTTCCCAGGCCAGCCGAGAGACATAGTCTTCCCAACGTGTCCTGGGTCTTCCCCGTGGCCTCCTACCGGTCGGACGTGCCCTAAACACCTCCCTAGGGAGGCGTTTGGGTGGCATCCTGACCAGATGCCCGAACCACCTCATCCGGCTCCTCTCGATGTGGAGGAGCAGCGGCTTTACTTTGAGCTCCCCCCGGATGGCAGAGCTTCTCACCCTATCTCTAAGGGAGAGCCCTGCCACCCGGCGGAGGAAACTCATTTCGGCCGCTTGTGCCCTTGATCTTGTCCTTTCGGTCATAACCCAAAGCTCATGACCATAGGTGAGGATGGGAACGTAGATCGACCGGTAAATTGAGAGCCTTGCCTTCCGGCTCAGCTCCTTCTTCACCACAACGGATCGATACAGCGTCCGCATTACTGAAGACGCCGCACCAATCCGCCTGTCGATCTCACGATCCACTCTTCCCTCACTCGTGAACAAGACTCTGAGGTACTTGAACTCCTCCGCTTGGGGCAGGGTCTCCTCCGCAACCCGGAGATGGCACTCCACCCTTTTCCGGGCGAGAACCATGGACTCGGACTTGGAGGTGCTGATTCTCATCCCAGTCGCTTCACATTCAGCTGCGATCAGATCCAGTGAGAGCTGCAGATCCTGGCCATCAGGACCACATTATCTGCAAAAAGCAGAGACCTAATCCTGCAGCCACCAAACCAGATCCCCTCAACACCTTGACTGCGCCTAGAAATTCTGTCCATAAAAGTTATGAACAGAATCGGTGACAAAGGGCAGCCTTGACGGAGTCCAACCCTCACTGGAAACGTGTCCGACTTACTGCCGGCAATGCGGACCAAGCTCTGACACTGATCATACAGGGAGCGGACCACCACAATCAGACAGTCCAATTCCGCATACTCTCTGAGCACTCCCCACAGGACTTCCCGAGGGACACGGTCGAATGCCTTCTCCAAGTCCACAAAACACATGTTGACTGGTTGGGCAAACTCCCATGCACCCTCAAGGACCCTGCCGAGAGTATAGAGCTGGTCCACAGTTCCACGACCAGGACGAAGACACACTGTTCCTCCTGAATCCGAGGTTCGACTATCCGGCGTAGCCTCCTCTCCAGTACACCTGAATAGACCTTACCGGGAAGGCTGAGGAGTGTGATCCCACGATAGTTAGAACACACCCTCCGGTTCCCCTTCTTAAAGAGAGGAACCACCACCCCGGTCTGCCAATCCATAGGTACCGCCCCCGATGTCCATGCGATGCTGCAGAGTCTTGTCAACCAAGACAGCCCCACAGCATCCAGAGCCTTAAGGAACTCCTGGCGAATCTCATCCACCCCCGGGGCCTTGCCACCGAGGAGCTTTTTAACTACCTCAGCAACCTCAGCCCCAGAAATAGGAGAGCCCACCACAGATTCCCCAGGCACTGCTTCCTCATAGGAAGACGTGTTGGTGGGATTGAGGAGGTCTTCGAAGTATTCCCTCCACCGATCCACAACATCCGCAGTCGAGGTCAGCAGAACACCATCCTCACCATACACAGTGTTGACAGTGCACTGCTTCCCCTTCCTGAGGCGGCAGATGGTGGTCCAGAATTGCTTCGAAGCCGTCCAGAAGTCGTTTTCCATGGCTTCCCCGAACTCCTCCCATGTCCGAGTTTTTGCCTCCGCGACCGCCGAAGCCGCACACCGCTTGGCCTGTCGGTACCTGTCTGCTGCTTCCGGAGTCCTATGAGCCAAAAGAACCCGATAGGACTCCTTCTTCAGCTTAACGGCATCCCTCACCGCCGGTGTCCACCAACGGGTTCTAGGATTACCGCCACGACAGGCACCAACTACCTTGCGGCCACAGCTCCAATCAGCCGCCTCGACAATAGAGGCGCGGAACATGGTCCATTCGGACTCAATGTCCAGCACCTCCCTCGTGACATGTTCAAAGTTCTTCCGGAGGTGGGAATTGAAACTTTCTCTGACAGGAGACTCTGCCAGACATTCCCAGCAAACCCTCACAATGCGCTTGGGCCTGCCAGGTCTGTCGAGCATCCTCCCCCACCATCGCAGCCAACTTACCACCAGGTGGTGATCAGTAGAAAGCTCCGCCCCTCTCTTCACCCGAGTGTCCAAAACATGAGGCCGCAAATCCGATGACACAACTACAAAGTCGATCATGGAACTGCGGCCTAGGGTGTCCTGGTGCCAAGTGCACATATGGACACCCTTATGTTTGAACATGGTGTTCGTTATGGACAATCTGTGACGGGAACAAAAGTCCAATAACAAAACACCGCTCTGGTTCAGATCCGGGCGGCCATTCTTCCCAATCACGCCTCTCCAGGTTTCACTGTCGCTGCCAACATGAGCATTGAAGTCCCCCAGTAGAACGTGGGAATCACCCGGGGGAGCACTCTCAAGTACTTCCTCGAGTGAATCCAAAAAGGGTGGGTACTCTGAGTTGCGGTTTGGCGCGTATTGATTGATTGATTGATTGAGACTTTTATTAGTAGGTTGCACAGTGAAGTACATATTCCGTACAATTGACCACTAAATGGTAACACCCGAATACGTTTTTCAACTTGTTTAAGTCGGGGTCCACTTAAATTGATTCATGATACAGATATATGCTACCATATATACTATCATCATAATACAGTCATCACACAAGATAATCACAATGAATTATTTACATTATTTACAATCAGGGGTGTGGAGGGGGGCGGGGGGGTAGGATATGGACATCAAGTAGTGGACATAGAGAGAGAGAGAGAGGGAGAGAGAGAGAGAGAGAGAGAGAGAGAGAGAGAGAGAGAGAGATCAGAAGGCATAAGAAAAAGTATCTGCATTTGATTGTTTACATTTGATTGTTAGCAATCCGGGGAGGGTGTTAGTTTAGGGTTGTAGCTGCCTGGAGGTGAACTTTTATTGCGGTTTTGAAGGAGGATAGAGATGCCCTTTCTTTTATACCTGTTAGGAGCGCATTCCACATTGATGTGGCATAGAAAGAGAATGAGTTAAGACCTTTGTTAGTTCGGAATCTGGGTTTAACGTGGTTAGTGGAGCTCCCCCTGGTGTTGTGGTTATGGCGGTCATTTACGTTAAGGAAGTAGTTTGACATGTACTTCGGTATCAGGGAGGTGTAGCGGATTTTATAGACTAGGCTCAGTGCTAGTTTTTTAACTATTCCTCCACCTTGAGCCAGCCCACTTTAGAGAAGTGGGTAGGAGTGAGGTGGGATCTGGGGTGGAGGTCTAGCAGTAACCTGACTAGCTTGTTCTGAGATGTTTGGAGTTTAGATTTAGGGTTTTGAAGGTGCTAGGGTACCAGGAGGTGCATGCGTAATCGAAAAAGGGTTGAACGAGAGTTCCCGCCAGAATCCTCAAGGTGCTTTTGTTGACCAGAGAGCAGATTCTGTAGATAAATCTCGTTCGTTGGTTAACCCTTTTGATGACCTTGGTTGCCATTTTATCACAGGAAAGGTTAGCCTCTAGAATGGAACCAAGGTAGGTGACCTCATCTTTCCTGGTGATAACAATGTCACCCACTTTTATGGTGATGTGGGACCCAAACAGGATGGATTCTGTTTTACCCAAGTGTATGGATAGCTTGTTGTCAGCGAGCCAGGTGCAAGTTCTACAGAGCTCAGCACTGAGGATTTTCTCCACCTGTGACTTGTCCTTGCCGGATACCAGCAAGGCAGAGTCATCCGCAAACAAAAACAATTCACAGTCGCATGCCGATGACATGTCGTTTATGTATATTAGGAACGGTAAAGGTCCCAATATACTGCCTTGGGGGACTCCACAGCTCACCGAGAGGGGGTACACGGTGCCGTTCACCTCTACCACCTGCTCCCTCCCCTCCAAGTAAGATTGCATCCAGCTCCATGAGTTTTTGTTAAATCCGATTGCTCTGAGCTTATCCAACAGTATAGCGTGGTTAACGGTGTCAAAGGCCTTCTGAAGGTCCAGCATGACCATGCCGCAGTATTTGCCCGCGTCCACCTCATGTTTGATGTGGTCGGTCAGATAGAGAAGGCATGTGTCAGTGGAGTGGTTAGTTCTGAAGCCGGATTGGAATTTGTACATGAGTTTATTAGTGGCAAGGTAACTATCGACCTGTTCATAAACAATTTTTTCCATTACTTTCTAAATGGAACTGAAAATAGAAACAGGTCGGTAGTTGCCAGGTTCCAATTTGCTTCCTTTTTTAAAGAGGGGAGTTACTCTTGCAATCTTAAAATCTTTTGGTACTTGGCCTTGTGTAATTGATAGGTTTATTATGTGCGTGATGATCGGGGCAATGATGGAGGCAGAGTCCCTGAGGAATCTGGAGGGAATATTATCAAGGCCGGTGGCCTTGTTAGGGTGGAGCGCGCTCAATTTTTTAAACACCTCATCAGCTGTGACCATTTCTAATTTGAAATCATCGTTGGATACTCCTAGCTTTCTGTAGAAGGTTTTAATGTGTTCTACACCAAAGCGACCAGAGTGGTGGGACAGCTTGTTGACAAGAGTTGCGGCTATGCTGGTGAAAAAGATGTTAAGTCTGCTAGCTACCTCCATTTTGTCTGTAATGAGGGAGTCACCCTCCTTGATGCTGATGTTGGTGAGTCTTGTTTTAAGTTTCTGGCTGCAACCAGGAAGCTGGTTGTTGAGAATTTTCCAGAGCTCACGTGGCTTATTTGTGTTTTCCTCTATTTTGTCGTTAATGTAATTTTTTTTAAAGGATTTAGTCAGGTTGTTTGACTTATTTCTTAATTTATTGCATTGCTTTTTGAGAGTTGAAAGGAGTAATTTGAGGTTGATATTATTGGGTTGTTGTTGCGTAAGCGCAAACCACAGTCAGGACCCGTACCCCCACCCGAAGGCGGAGGGAAGCTACCCTCTCGTCCACCGGGTTGAACTCCAACGTGCAGGCTCTGAACCGGGGGGCAACAAGAATTGCCACCCCATCCCGTCGCCTCTCACTGCCGGCAACGCCAGAGTGGAAGAGAGTCCAGCCCCTCTCGAGAGAACTGGTTCCAGAGCCCTTGTAACTGTAGGTTAGAAACGTGAGAATGACACGTTAGTGTGGTACACTCAAAACTAGACCACCATTTGCATTTTGATAGTTTATCATTTATTCATATGGTGGAGTATTTTATTTTCCAACATTTTTTACGGTTTAATATCGTTGTGAGGACCGGGAGTAATTATTGCATTATTTGTTGTGAAACAAAACATTAATACTGGAGAAACGGGAGGGCGGAATCCAAGTGTTGGCGCCTGCCGCGCGCGCCGGACTTCTATGGTTGAGGACACTTCCGCCTCCTCGCCAGACTGATGTCGGAAAACAAAACAATAGCTTCAGTGCCTCATTCCTGTGTTAATATCTACCTTCTTTTCAGGTTAGTATAGGGTGAAATTCACACATGTTTATTTTCATGAATATGAACGTTCAATGGCGAATGTGAAATGTCGAGCGAATTACTTTTTGGAGATGTGGCAGCAAACGGCGGTGTTTAAAATGGCTGCGGCCGTTTGCAAAATACATTATTGTGGAAACCCACACAGCATAGAGAGAATGATTGAGTTCACTTTGGCCCGTAATGTATGACATATACGTATGAAGCGGTTATTTACGCCATTTATTATTCGACAAACTCACTTTAAACATGTATAGTTTAAAGTATAAGAACAATGCTAATATGATGTTTGATGCAGATACATCATCCACATAGTTCATTTCTGTTTACTGTAAATTCCCTAGATGCTGTGTTTAATGTCTTAACTGAGAGAACCCGTCTTTGAAAGTGTAGTTTGTTAAAAGCCAAATATATTTATGGTGGCATTTCACCGATATTACACAGGAACAAAACTGTATTTAATTGCACTATGTGAAATACCTTTAAAAATTCCAGCAAATAACCTGAAAACAGGCACTTCGACTTGAAATAATGTCAGTTTGGGGGAAAAAAGATGTGTATTTGAATGTGAGTGGAGATAAATGATAAAACTGTACTATTCTCCTTTTATTGGACAGCCAACCATTTCATATTTAAACAGACATGTAAACCAGGGAAAAGTTGTCATTATTTTTGAACCTGTGGAATAAAGAGATGGATGTCAGAAGAAAAAAGAACAGCTTCGGTGCTTCATTCCCGTGTTAGTATTTACCTGCTTTTCAGGGAAGGAAGACCACCCTTCCAACAACTAAGATTTCTATTTGTTAAGCCCGTCCTGGTCACTTGGGACCCGTAACATTAACAATGTTAGCTCGATTTGCAGTGCAGCTTTAAGCTTAGCCTTTTAGTGTAGAACAGCTGCATCACCAACCTCCCAAAATACATATTGCACACACACGATTGCACCATGCATAACCAACAAAACTAAACTTTAGTAGCTTTACGCTATTGTTTACAAGCTGGAACCAAATCAGCAGTGCAGTGAAGTCGGTAATGAGATATCCGTGTGTAGGTTTTGGTAAACACAAAGCTGGGTTAGGCTCCATAAAGAGCAAGAAAATAGATGGATGGACATTTAGCATCATTATTATATCAGGCTTTTTTGTGTTTTACTAAAGAGTGTACAATCTCTGGGTTTGATCATTTTAATAATAATGTTTTTTTTTTACTTCCACATCATTTTTGCTCAGTGAATAGCTACAAAAAGTTGGCGTTCAATTCTGTTTGCCATTGATTTTGTTAGCTAACAGTTACAGTAATGTTCGTCTGCAAGTGATATTGAACCGAAGTAATGCTCAAAAACTGCTTTGTTAAATGTGTTTCCACAGAGAGATACAACAAACCAGCATACATTTACTGACACAGGCTGCCAGACACAATCACCAAAGACATGCTCAGTTGGGACACAGTTTTCCATAAAGACTCTCCAACCGCATGTCAGAAGTACAGGTTTGTAAAGTACTGTAACTACTAGTAGTAGAAGTAGGCAACACAGTTTCCTTAGTGTCACTGTAACTAATGTTTCTTTTTTCTTTGTACAGGGACGCAGACAACCCCACACTATACAGGTACGTGGAGGTCAACACAGGATGTCACAATTGAGAGGCTACAGACAAAACAAAATTTCACCCTTGGTGTAGAAATGAGGGCTGACTCCCCAAGTACCCAGTAGTGCTAAAAATATAAATAGAATATAAACCAATTTGACATCCATTGCATCGACATCTAGAAGGGTAGTCCCCCCATCTAGGTCTTTTCTCAAGGTTTCTTCTTTTTCCCTAACTGGAGTTTTTTTTAGTTTTTCCTTGCCCTGATTTGGTTTGAGATCAGGGGATGTCATTGTGAGCTAACCCACATGAAATCCACATACAAAAATCATGTTAACCAACATGAATTTTTTTCCTTATTCATCTCCCCATTTCTCAAAAGAAACTCCAATGTTTATACTAGTTTGAGTCTAAGGGCCAGTCCCAATACACCCCCCTCACCCTACTTTTAAGCCCTATCCCTACATTTTGTGCGTTCCCGTGCGGGTAGTGGTGTCCCAGTGACTCTTTGCATGTAGGGCCAGTGGGTATGAATCTAGCCCTTCAGAGTGAGGGATTTCAGATGCTGACTCGCTCGGGTAGGACCAGAGAAAATTCCCCAATTTTTGCATAACTTGTAAAATATATTACACCTTAGTTTGTAGTGTTAGCCAGCTAGCCACATGAGCTGACGTTGGCCTAAAATGCTTACGAAAAGCTTGCGAGTGTGAAAAATACAGGGTTTCCCCTAGATTGCCACTCTATACGTGGCGGTGGGGGCGTGGTGAAAATGGTAAATGGTAAATGGGTTGTACTTGTATAGCGCTTTTCTACCTTTCTAAGGAACTCAAAGCGCTTTGACACTATTTCCACATTCACCCATTCACACACACACACATTCACACACTGATGGCGGGAGCTGCCATGCACGGCGCTAACCAGGAGTAAGGGTGAAGTGTTTTGCTCAAGGACACAACGGACGTGACTAGGATACAAGAAGGTGGGGATTGAACCAGTAACCCTCAGATTGCTGGCACAGCCTCTAAATGACGTCATTTACATGACATGATCATTTTGATTTGCAATGATGCATATATTTTCATTAAAAAGGCTAAACAATTGTCTTATGTATGTTTAAAAACAAATGTGTCATTAGTCACTAATAATACCATTAATCATCATCAACCATTAGTCGACAATAAAATTTGTCGCCGACAATTCAGTTTGTTGACAATAGTCGTCATGTCATCACTTGCGTTTTTCCAGGCGAAAGTGGGTCACTTGCTAAAGCATTGCCAGTAATAACATGTAACGTGTAAGGATATTTCATTTTATTCTTGTTAAAAACATGAATACCTTGCTCATTTTGCAAAGCGGACCTTGTTTTTATGGCAGTACATCTGTGATATGCCAGCATTTATAGCGGAGACATGACATTGATTGATTGATTGATTGATTGAGACTTTTATTAGTAGGTTGCACAGTGAAGTACATATTCCGTACAATTGACCACTAAATGGTAACACCCGAATACGTTTTTCAACTTGTTTAAGTCGGGGTCCACTTAAATTGATTCATGATACAGATATAAACTATCAGATATATACTATCATCATAATACAGTCATCACACAAGATAATCACAATGAATTATTTGGATTATTTACAATCAGGGGTGTTGAGGGGGAAGGGGGTAGGATATGGACAGCAAGTAGTGGACATAGAGAGAGAGAGAGAGAGAGAGATCAGAAGGCATAAGAAAAAGTATCTGCATTTGATTGTTTACATTTGATTGTTAGCAATCCGGGGAGGGTGTTAGTTTAGGGTTGTAGCTGCCTGGAGGTGAACTTTTATTGTGGTTTTGAAGGAGGATAGAGATGCCCTTTCTTTTATACCTGTTGGGAGCGCATTCCACATTGATGTGGCATAGAAAGAGAATGAGTTAAGACCTTTGTTAGTTCGGAATCTGGGTTTAACGTGGTTAGTGGAGCTCCCCCTGGTGTTGTGGTTATGGCGGTCATTTACGTTAAGGAAGTAGTTTGACATGTACTTCGGTATCAGGGAGGTGTAGCGGATTTTATAGACTAGGCTCAGTGCAAGTTGTTTAACTCTGTCTTCCACCTTGAGCCAGCCCACTTTGGAGAAGTGGGTAGGAGTGAGGTGTGATCTGGGGTGGAGGTCTAGAAGTAACCTGACTAGCTTGTTCTGGGATGTTTGGAGTTTAGATTTGAGGGTTTTGGAGGTGCTAGGGTACCAGGAGGTGCATGCGTAATCGAAAAAGGGCTGAACGAGAGTTCCCGCCAGAATCCTCATGGTGCTTTTGTTGACCAGAGAGTAGATTCTGTAGAGAAATCTCGATCGTAGGTTAACTTTTTTGATTACCTTGGTTGCCATTTTATCACAGGAAAGGTGAGCCTCTAGAATGGAACCTAGGTAGGTGACCTCATCTTTCCTGGTGATAACAATGTCACCCACTTTTATAGCGAAGTCATTGACTTTCTTAAGGTTGATGTGGGACCCAAACAGGATGGATTCCGTTTTACCCAAGTGTATGGATAGCATTTGGAGGGAGGATTCCGCCTCAACCTCTGTAAGAGTAGCTCATTCCTTGCTAGCTAGCTTACAAGAGTGAGACGAAGTTGAGTGGAAAATAACTTTTGACTATCATTTTAGCCAGCTAAACTTTGTCTACTTTGTGTAGGGAGACAGACCGGCACCAATGCAGAGGTATCATTGTACACATTGAGTCAAGTTGTAATGCCGTAAAAAGGCACTTTAACAAACGCGTGCTTGCGCACGCACGCACGCACGCAAGCACGCACGCACGCACGCACACACTCTCACACACACACACATACACACACACACACACACACACACACACACACACACACACACACACACACACACACACACACACACACACACACACACACACACGAACACAGAGACAGGCACCAATGCAGAGGTATCATAAGTTTAAACATACAATCTATTAAATAGCCAACATTTTAAGAATTAATCAAATGTATAATTCTTACACATTGAGTCTATTAGAGTGCTAGAATTGGCAAAGGTCATCACTAAATGCTTTTCTTTTTGAGGAAGGTAGATTTTGTGTTTTTCAATGCTGCTATTTTAGCTTTTTTTAATACATAAACACGGTTACCGTATATTACCAAATAAACGCCCTTGTGCAAATAACCGCCCATGTCCAAATAGCCGCCCATGGGCTGTTATTTGCATAATTTAAATTAAAATCATATTGATTTCATTAAGCCCATATTATGAGCTAAAAGGAAAAGCAAAGGTGCAGTAATTCTGGTAATTACGGTAACAGCAGACGTTACGTGGGGATTCTGGGTAATCAACATATTGCAATGGGTCACCGCATATAGCGTAACACACACTCAACGACAACATCAAACCCACGAGGAAAAGTTTCAACATGGCAAGCAACAGTAGTAGTGAGTTGAATGAACAGGATACCGGTACAACAGAACTGATGGACGGGAATACTTTAAGGGGGAAGAAGAACAGAAAGTTTGACTTAAAGTTCAAGCTAGCGGTTGTGAAAAATGCGGAGCAGAATTCTGGTTTGGCAGCGGCCAGGCAGTTTAACGTTGACCAAAAACGTGTACGAGAATGGAAAAAAAAAAGGGAGAACTACTATCTCAGTCGGCAATCGATGGAAAACGGGCTCGCTTATCTGGTGGAGGTAGGAAGAAAGTGAGCAACGAGCTTGATGCTAATTTGTGTCAGTGGATACATCACGTTCGTGGACTGAACCACCGTGTGTCTTATGATAGCCTACCTCATGTTGATCTCTTGTTTTTTTGTTTGTATGTTTACAATAGCTTTTACATTTAAATTTTTTTGTACGAAAAAAAAATACTGGACAGCAGCCATTGTAACCAAATAATGACCTGGTGCAGGCTGGTGCAAAAATAAATAAAAGCCTTGTGCAAATAACCGCCTGCTTCTTTTAAACGCCTGTCTTCAAAATCGATTTTGTGAAATAAACGCCCGGGCTACTATTTGGTAATATACGGTAATTGGTTTTTTTTTTGCACTTTGCCTTTTCTTTCTTTTGAATGGATAACATTTTAATAATTTAGACTACCGTTCAAAAGTTTGGGGTCACCCAAACAATTTTGTGGAATAGCCTTCATTTCTAAGAACAAGAATAGACTGTCGAGTTTCAGATGAAAGTTCTCTTTTTCTGGCCATTTTGAGCGTTTAATTGACCCCACAAATGTGATGCTCCAGAAACTCAATCTGCTCAAAGGAAGGTCAGTTTTGTAGCTTCTGTAACAAGCTAAACTGTTTTCAGATGTGTGAACATGATTGCACAAGGGTTTTATAATCATCAATTAGCCTTCTGAGCCAACGAGCAAACACATTGTACCATTAGAACACTGGAGTGATAGTTGCTGGAAATGGGCCTCTATACACCTATGTAGATATTGCACCAAAAACCAGACATTTGCAGCTAGAATAGTCATTTACCACATTAGCAATGTATAGAATGTATTTCTTTAAAGTTAAGACTAGTTTAAAGTTATCTTCATTGAAAAGTACAGTGCTTTTCCTTCAAAAAAGGACATTTCAATGTGACCCCAAACTTTTGAACGGTAGTGTACATTTTTGAAACAGCTGAATGAGCTGCACAATTACAGAATAAATAAATATTTATGAATGAATTAGTCATCTATGTTGCTTGTATTGCCTAAAATAATAATAATTAATAATAATAATAATTTCATTTGTTTTATCTTTAACAATGTGTGTTTCACCTGCTACATATCCTATATGTGTAGTTTTAGCCCTATTGTTTTCAGTATTTACTAATTATAGACACGATTTTTCTTAAAGTACGTATGAAAATTAGCAACCATAAAGCATGAAGCATTTATTACAATGTGGAGCTGTAACAGTAAACAGTATAATGATAAACTACAGTACAATTTGAGCTGGTTAGTCATTTTTAATTCCAGAAAAACTGTCATTTATTATTGCATTTTTGGCAACACCCCTTACTTCCTGGAAACGGAGTCACAGCAGCGCCAGTGCATGTACACTGGCGTCGTTTGGCTTGAAACATGGCGGAAAGAAACTACACAGATTTCCTCTCGGAGTAAACGGAACCAAGGACTTAATTGAACTTCATTTCCCATGCTTCATTTTTGTGAAGTCTCGGTGTGCGTTTAAGAGTGCACCGCTGCTATTAGATGACAACAACTGTGGACAATATTGGAGACCGACTCATTTGTCTCACGCTAAAAGTATACCGTGGAGAATGTTTTCATTTTCCCAACACTGCGTCCTGCTGTGGCTGAGAGTTAATGATGTGATGACATATGCAGCAGGCGATGTGTAGGGAATGTTGCCACAACTTGTTTATAAGGTCTTTAGTTTGTTTACTGAAATGCTCACGCATCCTTTATTTAACTGCTAACTTTGTCAGTGTTCTGATAACATCAATACGAGCTAAAATGTTCTGTCATCTCTGCAAATTGAATGCAGGCTTTGAAGATTGTGTATCAGACGTGAGAGGTATCACTCCTGTTTTTTTTTGTTGGCCAAACTGTTGCACTGAACCACTTGGTGTTGTTAGAGAAGAACAAAGCTTATTAGACTTTATTTTCATTAGCAAACTGCTTTGTGTTTATATTAATAACTAAAAGTAAACACCATGTGTTTACATTTTGTGGGGTTTTTCATTTCCCAATTTACTTTAAAAACCATTCATGTGACATAGCACTTTGCAAATGTTTTATGGTATATTGTTAATTCCTTTACAATATATTTCGTCTCAAACTCCTAATGGATCTGTCCCGATACAGCATGTACACGTACATACATTTAGTACGTGTAAATGTACATAACTTAAAAAAATACTTATCTTTATTAAAATATAAACATAGAGATAAAGGCATCATGTAATGAGAAAAAGCTGACATGTTGATACTGTTGATGAACAAAAAGGCAAATATTTGTCTTCAAATATATGGAAAACGTACATCTATAGCCTTTTTATTAAACAGTACAAATTACACCCAATTCGGTTCACACCCCAACCCAACACTGATTACCTGACATAATGAATAATCCTGATTAATAGTCCTGATTTTACTATTGATAAAACATATTTGTAATTATTATTTTGGCCATAATCGTGTAGCCCTATGTGTTAGACTAGATATCATATATACACACACAATTTTTTATTTATATAGACAAAAAGTGCAGTTACGTCTTTTGGCCATCAGGTGCCATCTTGCACAATTTTCACATTTATTGTTCTTAATTATGTTATTTTGTTACTGCCATAGTACTTTGTTTATAATGATTTTGTTGCTTTCATATCTACATTCAATTGTTACTTTATGTGGACGGCGTGGCTCAGGTGAGAGAGCAGCCGTGCCAGCAACTTGATGATATATTTGATATGAAAATTTAATCAGGTCTATGATCTGTAAATAAATGCATAAATAATATTCTCAGTTGAGTATAATTGTAATGAATAGAAACAGTGATGATCTGTGTGTACTTTATAAGATGTTGACATAACTGCATTAGCAAACTTAGTTAACTTGTTTAAGACATAAAAAGTAGGTTTTGATGAAAGGCCTCCCTGCTGTGAGACGTTACATCATGTTGTGGGGGTTTGCAATCTCTTGTTCTAATAAAAAATGGTATTAAACAATGCATTTTTTCCACATCTTGATTTACACCAATTACATATAGTACAGGTAGGAGTACTGATAAATACCAGTATCTATAGCAAATATCAATAAGGGTGTCGTATCGATAAACTCTTACGATATACATCCCTAATCATGTGTATATTATATTTCAAAGGAATTACGTGATATATTATGTATACTTTATATTTCAAATCAATGTAGTGATACATTACATGTACAATAATGTGTACCAGTGGCGAACCAAGCTGAGCTTCTTCATTAACATAACATTGTGTCACAGTTAAAGGGGAACTGTACTTTTTTGGAATTTTGCCTATTCAAAATCATGAGAAAAGAAGACAAAAAGGTTTTTGTTTTTTTCCCTCACTTTTTAACATTTACAAAATTATCTAGCGATGCAGCTAATGGGAGCAATCAATTCTACCTGTAAATCACTTTCAAAATGCATTAAAAAACCACCAAAAATACTCGTAACTGGTATAGTAACCCAGCTGTAGCAACATAGTTATTGGAAAAGCGAACATGGAAAAACTCTCTTTCTAGCGTACTAACACATCGGCATGCTTCGGTATTATCTGTAAAAGCCAGCTACGGAAAGAGATAAACTTGCCCTTCTATGACAACATATGTGCCAAACTTGGATACGTGTAATTTGGGTGTTTTTTACCCCACATGCATTTTAGTGAATTTAACTGGGTTTAGTTTTGAATTTGTTTATGGTGCGTGGACATTTTTAATAATATCCACAAATTTCAGTGAGCAGGTTGTTTTATGTGTGACCATGTGTGTTGACATTTTGTAGTGGCTCCAGCTTATTTCTATTTTTATTGTGGGCCATGACTAAGGAAGGTTGTTTGGATGTATAAATAAATGCTGTGCTGTGTTACATGCATAGATCAGCTCATGACCTTAGACCAGAATTGCTTTCAACGTCCACAAGATATCGCCAAGGTTGAAGCATCAAAATTGTTACAAATGTGAAATATATTTGAAATCAGTCAGTGGGCTAAATCCCTATTAAACTCTGGTAATTTGAACACCACCATTCTGAGCTCGGTTTACGGCCGAGGGAGAATCCCGAGGAACGTGGGAGAGTCCCGGCCCGTCGAGGGAGAAATACGGCTCTGGCATGTTGTAGTCACAGTCCTGGGGCCCCTACAGGCTCTACACCAGCCCCCTGCGGCCCTCTTATAGCTCCGCCTATGATGTGTACATTATATATGAAATCGATATAGTGATAAATTACATGTACAATCATGTTTACTTAATATATAAAATCAATATAGTTATTTATTACATGTACAATCATGTTTACTTTATATTTAAAATCAATATACTGTAGTTATTTATTACATGTACACTCATGTCTACTTAATATTGAAAGTCACAGCAAACTTACACAGAGGACAATGTTTTAATTCCCCTTAGGGCTGGGCGATATATCGATACACGCGATATATCGCGGGTTTGTCTCTGTGCAATATAGAAAATGACTATATCGTGATATTCGAGTATACGTTCTCACGCAGTTGCTTTTAGCAGCGGACATTACACTGCAGGCTCTTCCCACTCTTTCTTGTCTGTCCTTCTCACAAACAGCGAGCGCACCTTCTTACATACGTCACATACTGTCACGTCATACGTCACATACGTATACGCCCTCGTGCAGCAGAGAGGTAGCAACATGGGTAAAGTTAGCTGTGGTGCGAGTGGTAATACAAGAGAAAGAAGGTGCGAATCTGGTAACTAATGAAGGAAGAATTCATTCCCAAGAAAAACAGCATCCATCGTCTGGCGGTGGTTTGGCTTCAAGTGGGAATATGTCGAACAGATAACCGTAATTTGTCAAGTGTGGGAGAAAAGCATTGCTACAAAAAGTAGCATTACTGCTAATATGTAGCATCATTTGAAAAGTCACCTGCTAGAGAATGAAGAGTGCTTACTCCGCATGTCAACATCTCCGTTCGGTGCCACACGCCCACACCATCAAAATGCCGAGGCAACCATTTCCACATCAACACCGTATGAAAAAAATAGTCAACAACAAAAGAGATAACGTCCGCAGGAACCTACCACATAGCGAAGAACGTACACAATTTGATTTCCTATTAAGCAGCTAATTTTTATTTGACACTTACTGGAATATATTGTATGACATCATGTACAAAAGTGCACTTTATTTGTTTTAAACTATTGTAGTGGTGTTCTGTACAAAAAGTGCACTTTAATTTAGTGTTTTTTTGATTTGTCATCTTAGAGACATCATGCACAAAAGTGCACTAATAGCTTGTTTTAAAATGACTGACAATCTTGCATTTTCTGTTTTGGAAATGACATGAATGTTTGTGCCACTGCTTAATAACTGTTTAATAAATACAGTGTTGGTCACGTGACTTAGTTGTGATTTCCCTCTCTGCATGAAAGTTTAAAATGAGCATATATTAATGCAGTATGAACAAGAATGTTTTAATGTAGACACATGGAATCATCATACTGCTGTGATTATATGTATCAAGTGTTCATTCAAGGCTAAGGCAAAATATCGAGATACATATCGTGTATTGCGATATGGCCTAAAAATATCGAGATATTAAAAAAAGGCCATATCGCCCAGCCCTAATTCCCCGTGTGTGTTAGAAGACGCACACGTCTGCTGCTGGACGAATTAAAAGCAACACTGGTAAGTAAATAACTTTGTGTCGTGTTATTAAATTGGCTTTAAAACATGAGATAATGTTGCACATTATACTAAACATATTTGTGTTTGTGTATAATCACACGTTACATACATGTACGTGTAGGAGACAGCCGCATAGAAGTGTTTTAGAATAGGATGGACTTTATGTACCCCCCAATGGGGAAAGGATGTGGTTGCAGTGTAGATAAGAAGAGAGAATCATTATAGAACGTAAAGTAAGACAATGACACTTTTTCTTTTTTTTTAAATGCATTTTAACTTGAGACCCTCATGACATTATCGGAACACATGAGGGACAATGTCTCATGTGACTGAGCAAAGCTGGACTTTTCTAAACCATGTGTTTGTTTTCTTGTGTCTTGTAGACATCTATAAAGAACATTTCCCCAAGCAGCAAGAGTGGACCTCAAGGATGGAGCAGGATAAGCCCCAGACCCCCTATATTAAAGAGGAAGAGAAGAAGCACCCACACATTAAATTGGAAGAGGGGGAGCTACAGTACCCTCATATTAAAGGGGAAGAGGAGGAGCCAAACCAACCCTATACTAAAAAGGAGGAGGAGCCACATGCCTCTTATATTAAGGAAGAAAAGGAGTCGGAGCCCTCCCTTATTTTACAGAGAAAGAGGAGTCATAGTGCTGCCCACATTAAGGAAGAAGAAGAGGAACACAGCATCAGTCAGGAGGGAGAACATCTTGAATGGTTGGAGGAGTTCCCAGTGATTGGTGTGATTGTGAAGAGTGAAGATGATGAGGTCAAAGGTGAAAGTGAGGAGAAGAGAGAGGCGGAGCCTCCAAGCAGCAGCTCAACTCAACACATGACAACAGAAGGTGATGGAGACCACTGTGGAGGATCACAAGCGGACAAGCTCTTAGCTCCACTATCAGATAGTGACGACACAACGTCTCACTCTCCTGACACTGATGATGAAGACTCTGAAGATGATAAGACATGTCACACTGACAACACACACTTTACCTGTTCTCACTGTGACAAAACTTTTAAACACCATTGGTGTTTCGTAAGACACATGAGAATACACACTGGAGAGAAACCTTTTTCCTGCTCTGTGTGTGGTAAAGGTTTGGCACATAAAAGTGTGCTGAAAGAACATATGAAAATACACACTGGAGAAAAACCTTTTGCTTGTTCAATTTGTGGAAAATATTTTCTACGAAGCTACTGTTTGAAAGCACATATGACAACACACACTGGAGAAAAACCTTTTTCCTGCTCAGTATGTAGTAAAGGTTTTTCACTTAAAGGTGTGCTGAAAAAACATATGAAAATACATACCGGAGAAAAACCTTTTACTTGTTCAATCTGCGGTAAAGATTTTGCTCGCAGCTACCGTTTGAAAGTACACATGACAACACACACTGGAGAAAGACCCCTTTCCTGCTCAGTATGTGGTAAAGGTTTTGTATATAAAAGTGCACTGGATGGACACATGAGAACACACACTGGAGAAAAACCTTTTACTTGTTCAATCTGCAGTAAAGGCTTTGCTGAAAGGCATCGTTTAAAAATACATTTGACAATACACACTGGAGAAAAACCTTTTTTCTGCTCAGTATGTAATAAAGGTTTTGTAGATAAAAGTGTGCTAAAAGTACACATGAGAACACACACTGGAGAAAAACCTTTTGCTTGTGCAATATGCAGAGAAGATTTCAGTGAAAGGCACCAGTTGAAATCACACATGAGAATACACACCGGAGATGAATCTTTTTCTTGCTCAGTATGTGGCAAAAGTTTTACACATGGCGGTGGATTAAAAATACACATGAGAAAGCACCCTAAAGACAAGCCTTTTTTCTGCTCGTTATGTGGTAAAGGTTTTGCACGAAGTGGTGGATTGAAAATGCACATGAGAATGCACACTGGAGAAAAACCGTTTACCTGTTTAATCTGTCGGAAAGGTTTTGTTCAAAGTCATTATTTGAAAGCACACATGAGAACACACTGGTGAAAAACCATATCCCTGTATAAACCTCAACAAAAAGCTTTGGTGAACAAATAAACTTGATAGTACGCAGTATAGACAGTGTAGAGTTACAGTGTGTGGGGTGAATGATTCTCTACTAAGTATCAGTCTAAGAAACACAAGTGTATTGGTGAGAACAGCAGTAGCAAATGAAGATGCAGGGTTTAAAATAAAACTTTAAAACAAGACTTTGACTTTCTAACAACATCAGCACATATACATGTGTGACATCATTGTTTTGTGTGTAACACTATCTTGTCAATATGTTTCTAACATTTATAGATTACATATGTTAGATACGTCCTTTTATTAAAGTATATGAATTATTTTGTAATGTTGTGTACTTTGATTTTAAATAGAACAGAACAATTTAACAGAAAAGTTGTAAGTTAACAGTACAAAACATTGTACACACAAACACGTGTATATAGATATTTATAATTCACTTCTATATTTAATCACAATAGTGTTTTATATAGGCTACTGTAATAAAGTGTTATTTTATTTTTTCGTTGAATATTCCATGCATGAACTCCATTTATATAATGTACATATTTTTTTTTACATTTGTTCATACCTGTGCTTTTGAGTACACAAATCCCTCTTAGTTAATTTTTACTGACATCTTCTGGACCACCTCTGGAAGCATATTATTATTTACTTTATACATCATTTGAGCAGTTGTGTTTTATACAAGATAATTTACTTTTAAAATGTGCGATTGTATGAATTATTGGGTTTCGTTTATCCATTCTATTCATTATCTGTATTACTCTCTTGTAATATGAATATTGTTTTGTGATTGTTTTATATGTATGTCCCCAAACCTTTATGCAATAAACAATGTATGCTTCAACAAAACACGGTTACAATAAATGTAGTTCATGTTTATAAGCATGTTGCTTTGTTTTTATTTAATATTGCAGTCATTTTTGATATTTTGTTTCTCATATAAATTAAATGTATTTTCCAGATTATTTCATCACCTATAACTCCTAAATATGTGATTACTTAAACTCTTCCCTCCCCCCCAATATTATACATCATAACTCGAGTTTTACTTTTAAACTATATCCACATTTTTTATTGCTGTTTTATTGAATCTTTTTATGGTCAAGTTATCTCTAGATAAAACAAGATCAGAGTTAAATCAAGCAGTAGTGAAGATGAAAATGAAAGGTTATTTCATGAGCCCCTCCTCACAGGTTGACAGTAGCCTCGCGCAGCAGTCCCAGCTGCAGTCAGAACAGATAGGAACGCCTCATTAGATGAACATGGTTCATGTTAATGAGCCAGTCAATAGATTATGTTCGCTCATCAATGTTATAACTCTCCAGTCTTTTGATCAAATGTGATATTCTAACATTTAACAATGCTTATTTAAATATGAAGAAAAGACAAATAATCAACAGGGGAGTTTATTTTTGAAGTTTTAATCATTCTTGAAGTCTACCGTGACATTATTCCTCTCTCCTACAACGTTCACTGCGGTAGATTATGTAAATAAGTTGATGACGTCTTCTAAGGACTTAAGGGACAGCCAATAGCTGCTTTCCTTACTGAGAAGTTGGCAATACTGATCCTACTAGTTGTTGTGGTCAAACACGAGTGACAGGCTCTTTGACTGACTTGCAGTTAAACTGGTAGGATGTTTGGCAGGAAACAACAACTGTACTGTGAACATATCCAACATGGGTGATAGTACAGATATAAGGAATGGATCGTTTCCTTTAAAATGTGCGTCACAGAAAGAAAAAGACAGCATCTTAAAAAAAATGGTTTCTTACCTGCTGACTGTTTCGACAGCTCTGACGAACACAAAAATCTTTCGTCTGAACACTATAATTTTGAAGACATTTATTTGAGAAGATAAATGCAATAGATTTACTAAGAAATCTACTTTAATTTGACCATAATAGCAAATGTCTCCCTCAAGCATTAGTAAGTTGTACTTTACAACAAATGACACATCAAATGTTAAGGCGGGGCGATTGATAAAAAAATAATCAAAACCAACATTTAGAGTTTTTATCTGACGGAAACTTATTTGTCAATTGCTTTGATTTTCACGCCCTTGTAATGGTCTCTCTACTAATACACCATCCCCTTAAAATACAGTACTGATTGTGAAGTTACACCACAGGAAGGCAGGTGTTTAAACGCATGAAGGCTGCCAGAAACCCAGCAGAAGAAGTAGCAGCCAAGTAACGTTTTGTTGTTTCTTTTTTGATATATGCTCTAATCACAAGGGCTGGGTAAACAAAATCGCAATGATGCATTATGGATTGAGGTGTGAAAATGTCTCTGCAAACATTATTTTGGCAACAGCAGACCAGTCAGTAAGCCACGCTCCTTCACACTTAAAGATAGGACTTTATTGTCATTGCACAAGTGCAACAAAACTATGTTTTCAGCACAAACCCGTTCAAGATTAGACAAACAAACAGTGTACAGGCTTACAGAACAGGAACGCTGATGGGTCGCCACGAGGCGCCCCGTAAAAGATGGGAAAAAGGTAAAACGCTGGGGAAGAAGATGAGTAAAAAAATACAATCTAGACTGGGCTCCTAAAGGCCTACTGAAACCCACTACTACCGACCACGCAGTCTGATAGTTTATATATTAATGATGAAATATTAACATTGCAACACATGCCAATACGGCCGGGTTAACTTATAAAGTGCAATTTTAAACTTCCCGGGAAACTTCCGCTTGAAAACGTTGCGGTATGATGACGTATGCGCGTGACGTCACGAGGTCAAGGGAAGTGTTTGGACCCAATTCAAATACCTCTGTTTTCTTCGACAAAATTCCACAGTATTCTGGACATCTGTGTTGGTGAATCTTTTGCAATTTGTTTAATGGACAATGGAGACTGCAAAGAAGAAAGTTGTAGGTGCGATCGGTGTATTAGCGGCTGGCTGTAGCAACACCAACACCAGGAGGTTGTGTTGTGTTTTGAGCAGGATAACAGACGCACTACGGTGAGTACAGCTTTGGCTTCCAAACATTTGATCGCTTGCCCGTACGTGCGTGTCGATATGTGCATGTCACGTACGTAACTTTGGGGAAATATATGTTTCTTGCCGACTCTGATGGCGGGTGTCGTCAAAAGCGTACAACGCCCGCCGCCGCCGCCGCATCAAAGTTAGCTTCTATTTTTTTAGCTTCGCGAAGCTGAAAATTATTAACCGTGTATTTACATGTTCATGGTTTAATAGTATTGTTGATCTTCTGTCTATCCTTCCAGTCAGGTTTTTTTTTAATTTAGTTTCTATCTGCATTTGAGACTGATGCTATCACGTTAGCTCCGTAGCTAACTTAGCTTCTATTTTTTTAGCTTCGCCAAGCTGAAAATTATTAACCGTGTATTTACATGTTCATGGTTTAATAGTATTGTTGATCTTCTGTCTATCCTTCCAGTCAGGTTTTTTTTTAATTTAGTTTCTATCTGCATTTGAGACTGATGCTATCACGTTAGCTCCGTAGCTAACTTAGCTTCTATTTTTTTAGCTTCGCCAAGCTGAAAATTATTAACCGTGTATTTACATGTTCATGGTTTAATAGTATTGTTGATCTTCTGTCTATCCTTCCAGTCAGGTTTTTTTTTAATTTAGTTTCTATCTGCATTTGAGACTGATGCTATCACGTTAGCTCCGTAGCTAACTTAGCTTCTATTTTTTTAGCTTCGCCAAGCTGAAAATTATTAACCGTGTATTTACATGTTCAAGGTTTAATAGTATAGTTGATCTTCTGGCTATCCTTCCAGTCAGGGTTTTTTTTTATTTAGTTTCTATCTGCATTTGAGACTGATGCTATCATGTTAGCTCCGTAGCTAACTTAGCTTCTATTTTTTTAGCTTCGCCAAGCTGAAAATTATTAATTGTGTATTTACATGTTCATGGTTTAATAGTATTGTTGATCTTCTGTCTATCCTTCCAGTCAGGGTTTTTTTAAATTTTGTTTCTATCTGCATTTGAGCCTGCTATCACGTTAGCTCCGTAGCTAACTTAGCTTCTATTTTTTTAGCTTCGCCAAGCTGAAAATTATTAATCGTGTATTTACATGTTCATGGTTTAATAGTATTGTTGATCTTCTGTCTATCCTTCCAGTCAGGGTTTTTAAAATTTTTTTAGTTTCTATCTGCATTTGAGCCTGCTATCACGTTAGCTCTGTAGCTAACTTAGCTTCTATTTTTTTTTAGCTTCGCAAAGCTGAAAATTATTAACCGTGTATTTACATGTTCAGTCACTGTGAATGTCCCTTTCGCGTTCTCGACTCTCATTTTCAAGAGGATATAGTATCTGAGGTGGTTTAAAATACAAATATGTGATCCACAATAGAAAAAGGAGAGAGTGTGGAATCCAATGAGCCAGCTTGTACCTAAGTTACGGTCAGAGCGAAAAAAGATACACCCTGCACTACACTGTAGTCTTCACTCTAAAGTTCTTCATCCACGAATCTTTCATCTTCACCAAATTAATGGGGTAATCGTCGCTTTCTCGGTCCGAATGTCTCTCGCTCCATTGTAAACAAAGCGGAATTGTGAGGAATCCTTTGTCTTGTGACATCACGCTACTTCCGGTAGGGCCAAGGGTTGTTTTTATCAGATACCAAAAGTTGCGATCTTTATCGTAATTGTTCTATACTAAATCCTTTCAGCAAAAATATGGCAATATCGCGAAATGATCAAGTATGACACATAGAATGGATCTGCTATTCCCGTTTAAATAAAAAAAAAATCATTTCAGTAGGCCTTTAAGGGGGCCTAGCCTGGAATGGAAACAAATCTCCATGCCATGCACACATAAACATGTTACATATAATCACGACAACTCGCAAGAGAGGGGGCGGGGGGAGTTGGGACCCTGGTGGTCGACTGCTGCTATGAAGCGCTGCCAGCCGTCCATCACCCCGAAGGGGAATCAAGCTGTGGTGAAGGCGTGGGGTGGGGGAGTGTGTGTGTGTGTATATGCCCATTGTCTTGGGTGTGTTGATGTAGTGTCCATAGGCCTGGGGCCATTCTGCATACAAGCAAAAGTTTGACTCCAGGTGTCGTTAAGGAGGGAGAGAGGTCAAAAGCGTCCATCATTGAGGAGTCCTTGGGGGATGTTTTCAGAACAGCCTGCTCCTGTTGTTGCAGCGTCAAGGCCATTCGAGGGAGTCAAATCGTAGATTAGGATTTTTGTTTTTGCCTTGAGCAGACATTACAATGACTTGTCTGTTCTATTCGTCCATGCTGGCTCTCATATCCAATTTTTCCCTTTCAACCAGCTTTTCCATGATGTGATCCATCTTGCGATTCAGTTCAGAAATCGCCCCAGTCTGTGATCCCACAGCCCGGCCCAAACCTTCCATTGCGACGAACAACCTTTGGGCTCCTTGAGTGGCTGCCATCGTCTTACGAATTTGACGCTACACCAGAGCAATACCCAGCCCAATCAGCAGGTGCCCCGCGATCACGGTTCCAAATAGGTAGATGTCTTCCACGTCCTCGATGGAAAGGACTGAGAGGCACATGATTCTCCATTCATCCCAGGAATCTCTCACGTACCCCGCAGCAATGGTTCCATCAGGGCAGCCAGGCTCCCCAGAACCTCTTTTCCTCGTCAAAAAGATTTTGTCAATTGAGTCGAGAGTCCAGCTGATCATTTCCATGTCTGATGTCTAGATTTGGAGGACAGCACAAAAAAGAGGCTTCAAAAAAGTGTAGACAATTGATTGATTGATTGAGACTTTTATTAGTAGGTTGCACAGTGAAGTACATATTCCGTACAATTGACCACTAAATGGTAACACCCGAATAAATTTTTCAACTTGTTTAAGTCGGGGTCCACTTAAATTGATTCATGATACAGATATATACTATCATATATACTATCATATATCATACTATCAAGACAAGACAAAGAGAATAAGCAGGGAGAAGGGAGCGGAAAAAATGCGACCGCCCTCACCAGAGGCAAGACAGAAAGAGACTTAAGATGTATTTAGACACTTCCTGGTGGGTTAGAGCAAAGTTGGCCCGCAGATTGTTTTTATTGGCCCTCGACTGATTATAAAACTAAAATAAATGTATTATAAATGAGATTTGTTTTTAGTAGTGGTGTCAAATGATACATTTTTAAAATCAGCACTTTTGAATTTGGAATGATCCTGATTAATCAAAAGTATTACTGTTTTTTTTTTTATAACTAATGCGTGCATAATTTGAGTTAACGCAAACATTTCAATAATTTCAAAAAAGATCCCACTATTTGGACACTATTTTTTTGTTGGAATAGATTATAATGTGCAGTCAAAATAAATTGTGTGATTAATCTGTGTATGTACATGATTAATGCAACATTTCTTGTAATTAATCACAATTGTTATTGACAACCCGAGTTATCACAAACAGTGTAGTATTACATACATTTGTTCGTCACCTATAACACAAAGCTAACGTGGATCAGCTACTTTAGCATTTATTGACGTACATTTGTTTACGTTTAGCATCTTTCAGAATGTATCTTTTAAAAATGTACATTGTTCAATTTTTATCTTGAAGATGAACATCACCATTATTTTATTTTCAAACACAGTCCCGTATAAACTTCATAAAGATTATATAGATTCACCCGGTCACAGCATTAAGTACACCAGCACACTCTGAGATCGATATAGAAAGCTAAATTAAAAAGCTGCTTTTAGCAGTATTCATGTCACGGCATGTGATGACATGCCTTCTCTCATAAACTAGAAATGCCCAAATAGGTAATGAAGAAGAAGTATTTAGTAGCCTTTGTTTTTTTGGCAACAACTTGTGCTCACAATAATTAATTGTGTTAAGCAAGTTAAATGATGTGGACACGTTTGTTACTGGATACTTTCTAATACGCTTCTGTCTCGGAGACTTTGTACTGTATGTGTAAGTAATATGCAACTATATTTGATACTTGTTTATACAAACAAATGTACTGCTTTATTGTTCAATGATTATTATGTACACTGAACAAAAATATATAAAAAAAACATGAACGCAACACTTTTGTTTTTGCTGCCTTTTTTCACAAGTTGAACTCAAAGATGTAAAACTTTTACTATACATACAAAATACCTATTCCTCTCACAAATTCTTCAGAAATCTGTGTTAGTGAGCACTTCTTCTTTGCCAAGATAATCCATCCCACCTCACATGTGTGGCATATGAAGATACTAATTCAACAACATGATTATAGTGCAGGTGTGCCTTAGACTGCCCACAATAATAATCTCTACTGCTCACTAGTGTTACCATATCTGACTTATTGTGCAGAAATATGGGGAAATAACTACAAATGTGCGCTACATTCGTTAACCATGTTACAAAAAAGATCAGTTAGAATAATACATAATGTTGGATATAGAGAACATACAAACCCTTTATTTATTAAGTCAAAAATATTAAAGTTTGGTGATTTGGTAAAATTGCAAACAGCTAAAATGATGTACAAAGCAATCTATAACCTGCTACCAAAGAATGTACAACATTTCTTCTCAACTAAAGAGGAGAAATATAACCTTAGAGGAAAAAATAATTTAAAACATTTATATGCACGTACAACACTTAAAACTTTTAGCATAACAGTATGTGGAATTAAATTATGGAATGGATTAAGTAAAGAAGTTAAAAATTGTACTGACATGATCCAGTTTAAGAGGTTGTTTAAATTAATAGTGCTTACAAAGTACAAAGAAGAAGAATTATGAGAAAAACTTCCAACCTTATTGAAAATATTCTTCATCTCAGTATGTTAATAATGACTGAATTAATTAATTACATATTACAAACTGTTGTATATACTAATTCATAGATGTTATTTTATTATATAAAAAGGTCAGTAAATGATTTTATATAATTGTAAATGCTTTGAAGTGGGAAAGGGGTAGGATTAAATAAGCTTTGCTTCTTCCTACTCCTTTTCGGGCATGATGTAAATGAAATGATATGAAATTGTGTGATGTATTATGATGTAAATGTGTTCATGTTCGAAATAAACTAAAAGAAAGAAAAGAAATAAATAAAAGGCCACGCTTACAATTACAAATATAAATATGTAACACTATTTTGAATAAGTATAAAAGTGAATAATGATAATGTATATACACTTAAATGTGTATTGTTATGTAACATGTTTTGTACTGTTAACTCTCCCCTTTACAGTTAACTTCATTTTTTAAATAACAGTACATATTGTTAGATAGTATTTCATGTACTTGACTGAAAAAACAACTTATGTAAAATATCCAATCTATATATGTTAAAATCAAATTAACAAGATTGTGTTACACACACAACAATCATGTCACACATGTTATATGTGTTGTTGTTGTTAGAAAGTCAACGTTTTGACAGTTTATTTCAAATCCTGCAGCTTCATTTGCTGCTGTTGTTCTCACCAGCACACTTGTGTTTCTTACACTGGTACTTAGAAGAGAATATTTCACCACACACACTGCAACTCAACACTTTCTCTCCAGTGTGTGTTCTCATGTATACTTTCAACACACCACTTTGTATGACACTTTTACAACAGACTGAACATGGAAAAGGTTTTCATCCAGTGTGTGTTGTTGAGTGTCTTTTCAAACTGTGACTATGTGTAAAACCTTTACCACATACTGAACAGATAAAAGGTTTTTCACCAGTGTGTATTCTTGTGTGTCTAGTCAAATGTGCCTTGTGGGTGAATCCTTTACTACAAATTGAGCACAAGAATGGTTTTTCTCCAGTGTGTGTTCTCATGTGTATGTTCAAATTGTGTCTTAGTACAAAATCTCTACCACATTCTGAGCAGGAAAAAGGTTTTTCTCTAGTGTGTATTCTCTTGTGTACTTTAAGATCACCATTTTGTACAAAACATTTACCACATTCTGAACATTTAAAAGGTTTTTCTCCAGTGTGTATTCTCATGTGTACTTCCAGATTACCACGGTATTTAAAATTTTTGTCACAGTGAGAACATTTAAAGCGTGTGTTGTCAGTGTGACATGTCTTATCATCTTTAGAGTCTTCATCATCAGTGTCAGGAGAGTGAGACGTTGTGTCGTCACTATCTGATAGTGGAGCTAAGATCTTGTCTCCTTGTGATCCTCCACAGTGGTCTCCATCAGCTTCTGTTGTCATGTGTTGAGTTGAGCTGCTGCTTGGAGGCTCCGCCTCTCTCTTCTCCTCACTTTCACATTTGACTTCATCATTTTCACTCTTCACAATCACACCAGTCACTGGGAACTCCTCCAAACATTCTAGATGCTCTCTCTCCTGACTGATGCTGTGTTCCTCCTCTTCCACTTTAATATGGTGGGGCTTTGGGTACTCCTCTTCCTCTTTAAAATGTGGGGTCATTGGGTACCCCTCTTCCGCTTTAAAATAGGGGATCATTGGGTACTCCTCTTCCGCTTTAAAACGGGGGTCAGTGGGTACTCCTCTTCCTTCTTAGTGTGCAGGGTCTGTTGTGCATCTTCTTCCTCCACGCGAAGTCCCAGAGAAGGGTCAATTGACATTTTTACCTAGAAAACACACAAGAGGGTCATTTGACCCCTAGTCCCCCCTGTGGACACTCCTTTTGTTATGAAAATGTGGCTGTTAGTGGCACACGGCAGGGGGCCACTTGAGCCTGTGTGGGGGAGGGGACCTTACAGCTCAAGCTTTAGTTCTGAGGTAGGTTGTGTGTGTTTTTGCAAGGATCAACAGAATGAAGGGATCAACACTCTGACATTTATTGTTAAAAAAAATACAAAACAAAACATATTTACAAAGAATGAAAAAGCAACTGTTTTCCCAGTTTTGGTGTGGAGGGTTGTTGCAGAAGCAATTGTTATTTTTGTGTGCCAAAAATAGTTTAAAAAAAAAATTTACAAAGAAAAAAGCATATTTACAAAGAATGAAAAACCATGTCCATGTAAACGTGACTGACATACATTTGAGCAGTCACTCACAATCCTGGCACTGCCATTGCTCCTTTCGGCATTTCCCACATGTATAATTTTTCTGTCTACCTAGACAAACTGCCCCTAACAGCCTCATTACCATAACAAAATGAGTGATTAGTGTATTCGGGAAAAGCGTCGGGCCAAATGACCCCTCTCTGGGTCTTCTAGGTAGACAGAAAAATGCTGGGACTTCTAGTGTTAATGTGGGAGGTCTGTGGCTCCTCCTTCACCACCCTGAAGCTCCACTTCTGTTGCTCAGGGAGAGGATGTTCTTCACAGTTGTCTGCAGGACACAAGATGACAAACATGTTTTAGAATCGTCCAGCTTTGCTCGGTCACACCATGCATTCAGTACGTTTACATGCACTTAAGAAAAAAAAGTGCTTGTATGAACTGTCTTGAAATCTCAGTGACACACAAACACGCTGCTCTTTATTCACAGGAAAAAAACAAAACAAGCTGTTGCGGGAAAACTGTATTTTAAAAGTTTTCCCGACCCGGTCAGCTGTTTTTAGACAAGTCACACCAGGAAGCTACGAAAGATTTAACGAAGGCTGAAGTGTCAGCAGGTAAAAAACCTTTCTTACAAAGAAAAAAAAGATTTGTCTGAACACAAAACATTTGAACATAATGATTCAAGATTCAAGATTGTCATATGCACAGTTAAACAGACAGTTTGCCGTACAATGAAAATCTTACTTTGCTAGTCCACCCTTCAACAAGTCACACGGTACTTAGCTAAAATAATTGTTTTTTTTTAAAATACAAATAAAAATGTATATACAAGGCACAGTAAGTAACATTACATTATTGCACATTCTGATTGACAGTCAACAGTATAAATATGGAGGTGACATTGGGTCACAGCAGCAGCTAAAGTGTCTTTAGTGATCAAAGATGAAAAGTGTCTACAGTGATGGTTCACAGTTCGGGGGTGGTCATGGTAGCTGTCTTTTGTTCAAAAAGATATAAGTAAAACAGGGGGGTGGGAGGGTAGCTAGCATTCACAAGTTAGCATTCACAAGCCTGATGGCCTGTGGGTAGAAACTGTTTGTCAGTCTCGTAGTCCTGGATTTCAGGCTCCTGTATCGTCTGCCTGATGGTAGGAGGCTGAAGAGACTGTGCTGGGGGTGTGTACTGTCCTTTATGATGTTGTGTGCTCTCCTGGTGGCCCTGGTAGAGTACATGTCCTGTAGTGAGGGGAAGGCTGCTCCTGATATGTACTGAGCAGTTTTAATCACTCGCTGGAGTGCCTTCCTGTCCTTAGCAGTGCAGTTTCCATTCCAGACCGTGATTGAGCTGGTAAGGACACTCTCAACCGTACTTCTATAGAAGTTGCTGAGAATTTTGGGTGGCATGCCAAATTTTCTCAGCCTTCTTAGGAAGTACAGTCGCTCTTGGATTTTCTTTATTGTTTGTTGGGTCTTGTGATCCCAGGTGAGGTCCTCGCTGTTGTGGGTCCTGAGGAATTTAAAGGTTTTCACCCTGTCCACCTCTGTACCCCCTATGTACAGAGGTGTGTACTATGCACTCCTTCTCCGTGGGTCAATAATCATCTCCTTGGTCTTGTCTGTGTTCAAGGAGAGATTATTATCCTGACACGAGGCCACCAATTCCGCTACCTCCCTTCTGTACGCTGCCTCAGTTCCCCCGGTGATCAGTCCGACGACCGTAGTATCATCTGCAAACTTGATGATACTGGTGTTGTTCCGGGAGGCCACACAGTCGTGTGTGAAGAGGGTGTACAATAGGGGGCTCAGCATGCAGCCTTCGGGGGTCCCTGTGCTTAGAACCTTTGTGCCTGATGTCTGGTTGCCGACTCTGACTGACTGGGGCCGGTTTGTGAGAAAGTTCAGAACCCAGTCACAGAGAGCAACAGTGAGGAGTTTAGCAGTGAGTTTTTGTGGGATGACGGTGTTAAAAGCAGAGCTGAAGTCGATGAATAATAGCCTGGCATAGGTGTCCTTGCCCTCAAAGTGGGTGACGGTGGTGTGGATGACGGTGTTGACTGCATCCTTAGTGGACCGGTTCTGCCGGTAGGCAAACTGTAGAGGGTCCAGTGTGTCTGGGATGGTCTTCTTGATGTGTGACATGACTATCCTCTCGAAGCACTTCATCACTATTGGGGTTAGTGCAACAGGGCGATAGTCATTCAGACAGGTCACAGTGTTTTTCTTTGGCAGGGGCACGATGGTGGTGGTCTTGAAGCAGGTGGGCACAACAGCTTGTGCTAGTGACAAGTTGTATATGTCAGCAAGTACGTCAGCCAGCTCTGATGAACAGACCCTGAGGGCCTGGCCACGGATGTTGTCTGGGCCGGCTGCCTTCCGTGGGTTTGTTCTCCTCAGAACTGTACGTACCTCTGCTGTTGTCACAGTGAGTGGTGGGTCCCGGACGATATGGTTTAAAATGGATTTTGCAATAAGTTTTTTCGGTAACACTTTAGTATGGGGAACACATATTCACCATGAATTAGTTGCTTATTAACCTGCAAATTAGTAAAATATTGGCTCTTAATTAGTCATTATTAAGTACTTATTAATGCCTTATTCTACATGGCTTTATTATACAACCAGTAAGCCATTAACTAAGAGTCTTCCCTCAATTACCTCAGAATTATTGCTTATTAGTAACCCTAACCCTCACCCTTATATGTTCCCCTAGTGTCAAAATAACTCTAAATTAAGTCTTTGTTACTTTAATAAGCAACTAAATAGTGGGGAATATGTTTCCCATACTAAAGTGTTACCGTTATTTCATTTAAGATTACTAACAGAACCATTTTAAAACAGGCTACAAAAGCCTCCTAATTTAGTTGCTGAAATATGCAATAAAATATTACATCATTTTCAGTATTATTTTCTCAAAACTATTATTAATCTACTTGGTAATTTACTGTTAATGGTTACTTTGACTTACCGGTAATTAGACTAAACACGGGGAAACCTCATCCGGCCCGGACACAGAAAGGATTTACGATTCATGGCTCTGTCTCGATAAAACTTCCTGTTGTAATATGGTTATGTATATCTACACTTCAGTTAAAATGGACTAAACACTTATTCTCCTGTTTGATCCTTTGCATTATTTGTGGGTGATACTAAAAACGTGGGTATGGATCGAATATGAAGTAGCTACAGGGGCAGTATCAGTCATACCAATGCTGATACTGATACTTTATCTTCTCAAAATCATTGAATGATTCCATTTTTGATCACAATTATAATCAGACAAAAACACAGGATGGCGTTGCAGCCGCATTTTGTACCAACTGTAATCTTTTAATGCTAGACATAGGGAGACCTGAAAATAATACGTTACAGTAATCGAGACGAGACGTAACAAACGCATGAATAATGATCTCAGCGTCGCTAGTGGACAAAATGGGTCGAATTTTAGCGATATTACGGAGATGGAAGAAGGCTGTTTTATCACTCTTAATGTGTGACTCAAACGAGAGAGTTGGGTCAAAGATGAAAAGGTTGTGAGGGGCAGTAGGTCAGTAGGCTGTGAGGAGGAGGCGTCAGTAATGCTGTAGTCTCGTGTGAGCGTACGGTACGAGGGAAAAAAACAGTCAAGCGGATCACGAGCCTGTTAAACAATTCTGATTCATTCAGACATCCGCCAAAATAAACTAAATAAAAAAAAAGCAAACATTAAAATATCAAAATCTGGAGGCGCTCGAAAACTATATTGAAGAGTGCTTCGATTGTCTACTCAACCTGATAGACTATTCTGTTATTCATGATTTAAAAACCGCTGTTGTTTCATTAGATGCTGAAAACGCGTTTGATAGAGTGAATTGGAATTTTCTTCTAGCTATTCTACAGAAATTTGGATTTGGAGACTCATTTATAGCAGGGAATAAGGTTGTATATAGTTTCCCTACAGCTTCAGTTAGAACGAACAGCCAAATCTCTTCAAGGTTTCATTTTATGAGGGGCATTAGGCAAGGTTGTCCACTTTCTCCGTCACTATTTGCTATATTTATTGAACCTCTTGCAACCACAATTTGACAGCATGAAAATATTAAAGGCATCCACACTGCAACCGTTCATCATAAAATAAGCCTTTATACTGATGATGTATTACTTTTCCTACAAAATCCACATTCTTCTCTTCGAGACAATCTCACTCATTGATAAATTCAGTTCTATTTCAGATTACTCCATCAACTGGTCCAAATCTAATATGTTACCTATTCATTATGACTTTCAAAGCACCTCATTGATTCCACTGCACAAAGGGAACATTAAATATATCAATATTTCCCCCACATTGTCAGATCTGAATCGCTTGAATTACTCACGAATCTTAAAGTTGACACCCATTTGGAATAATCCTGATTTTTTGTTTCACAAGAAACCATTGAACTTTCCGACATGGTATGATAAGGGAGTCAGATGCCTTGGAGATATCATCAATGAAAACAATTGTATCTCTTTTAAAGTTTTAATAACACAGTATGCAAAGAATACTAACACATTCCTAGAATATATACAAACCAAATCTGTAATCAGCACAAGATTCAACAAAACAACATGGGAAAGTAATCCCACTACCGTTAAATTCTTCAAAATATCTGCCCCCAAAGCTTTATCCAAATTATATGCTTTATTATCAAGAATAGATAACACAATAGGTATCCCAACTTCCAAATGGTACTCAGATGTATCCACAAGCTGTGACCCAGAATTCTGGAAACAAATAGGCCTAAATACTTCTCGTTCGATTACGAATCCAACCTTACTGCTGATTCAGCTCGAAATACATTACGCCGGCCTAAGAATGTATAAAATGGGTTTAGCTGACTAACATTTGTGTACACTGCTCACATAATAAGATAGGAAAACTACTTGTATTCCGTCCTACGTGTCTGTGTCCGTGACGTAAACAAGTTGAAAGATAGTTAACATGACGATCCCAAGGAAAGGGAAGAAAGAGTACAGGCCTTTTATCTTTAAGAAGGTGGTTTTTCACAGAGAATACACTTTTTCAGAGTAAAAAAAACTTGCACTGAGCATAGTCTATAAAATTCGCCACACCTCCCTGATACCGAAGTACATGTCAAACTACTTCCATAACGTAAATGACCGCCATAACCACAACACCAGGGGGGGCTCCAAAAACCCTGTTAAACCCAGATTCCGATCTAACAAAGGTCTTAACTCATTCTCCTTCTATGCCAGATCAATATGGAATGCACTCCCAACAGGTGTAAAAGAAAGTGCATCTCTATCCTCCTTCAAAACCGCACTAAAAGAACACCTACAGGCAACTACAACCCTAGACTAACACCCTCCCTCCCACCACATCCCACCTCCCCGGATTGTAAATAATCAAATGTATATACTTGTTCTTCATGCTTTCTGAGCTCACTAAGTTCACTGCTCGCTGTACATACGTATCCTACGAAGTCAAACCTACACTGTTTCAATGTCCATTTCTCAGATGATATAATTGTTGATGACTGAAGTGCTGATATCAACCAAACCTAACCCCCCCGCCCCAACCCCCTCCACATCCCATCCCCCGGATTGTAAATAATTCAATGTATATACTCTGATAATTAACTTGTGTGATGACTGTATTATGCTGATAGTATATATTTGTACCATGAATTGATTAACGTGGACCCTGACTTAAACAAGTTGAAAAACGTATTCGGGTGTTACCATTTAGTAGTCAAATGTACGGAATATGTACTGTACTGTGCAATCTACTAATGAAAGTTTCAATCAATTTCAATCAACCACTTTCCTCTTGTCTAATTATAAATAAATGATAAATGGGTTGTACTTGTATAGCGCTTTTCTACCTTCAAGGTACTCAAAGCGCTTTGACAGTATTTCCACATTTACCCATTCACACACACATTCACACACTGATGGCGGGAGCTGCCATGCAAGGCGCTAACCAGCAGCCATCAGAGGCAAAGGGTGAAGTGTCTTGCCCAAGGACACAACGGACGTGACTAGGAAGGTAGAAGGTGGGAATTGAACCCCAGTAACCAGCAACACTCCGATTGCTGGCACAGCCACTCTACCAACTTCGCCACGCCGTCCCGGCGTTGGTCATTTCTTTCTTTGTTTTCTCTTTTCCTTGTTGTTGTTTCGTTTTGTAAAACTGTACAAAGAGACACACAATATATATCAAATAAACACTACCAAGTACCTACATTTCCATACATGTCTGCTGCATAACATATTTTCACACATACACACACAGCCCATACAACAGCATGCATACTTGCCAACCCTCCCGTTTTTAGCGGGAGACTCCCGGTATTCAGCGCCTCCCCCGATAACCTCCCGGCAGAAATTTTCTCCAGACAAACTCCCGGTATTCAGCCGGAGCTGGAGGCCACGCCCTTTCCAGCTCAATGCGGACCTGAGAGTGGGGACAGCCTGTTCTCACGTCCGCTTTTCCACAATATAAACAGCTTGCCTGCCCAATGACGTCATAACATCTACGGCTTTTAGAGAGTAGAGTAGACAACTGCGCACACAACAAGGAGACGAAGCAGAAGAACGAGGAAGTTACAGACATGGCGACGCCGTCGACGAGCAAGATGAAGAAATACGCTTGCAAGTTCCAAAACGAATGGAAACAAGAATTTCAGTTAATCCAGGTCAGTTCGAAGGGGAAAGGGTATGTTGCCTTTACATTTTGTAAAACAGACTTCTCCATTGAACACGGTGGCCGAGTCATGAACGGAGGAGAAGTTAAACAGGACAATACTGCCATCTACTGGATATCCCCCGGGACACTGAAATTGAAGTATTTATTTTATTTATATGTATAATAAAATAAATATATATATACATATATTTATATATATATATATATATATATATATATATATATATATATATATATATATATATATATATATATATATATATATATATATATATATATATATATATATATATATAGCTAGAATTCACTGAAAGTCAAGTATTTCATATATATATATATATATATATATATATATATATATGAAATACTTGAGTTGGTGAATTCTAGCTGTAAATATACTCCCCTATTAACCACGCCCTTAACCACGCCCCCGCCCCACCTCCCGGTATCGGAGGTCTCAAGGTTGGCAAGTATGATAGCATGTAAACAGTGCTCATAAACTCATGTTAATAGCCGTACATAGCCCGTGTAACATTCAAAGCCACACATGCATAAAATTTACATGTGAAATGATAGCAAACAACAAGGGATAAGATACATTAAATACTGTAATATCTGTGATATTTGCATTAGTGTACTGTGTCTTTAAGGGTTTGGGGAACGCGCATGCGCGGGTGAGTTGGCGGAGAACTTGAGTGTGGGTGAGCGTGAGTTGTGGCTAACAGCAGCTCTTGTATGTGTGTGCGTTACTTTTTTGAACTACAACGAGTTACCGCTTGTTAATAAAGCGATTGAGCAGCGCATCCTCGGCATTACATTGGTGTCAGAAGTGCTTCGATTTCAACCCGCTGCCGCCCGCATTGTGGAGCGAGGATGTTCGCCGACCGCAGCGCTCGAGTGAAGGTAGAGAGAGGAACTGGAGAGTGTGCGATTGACATGCCGGACGCAGTTTGCGTCGAGCACGGACGCCATGAAGCCATGAAGCCAGCGTTTCGCGCCACATGGACAACAGTACCGCCATGACAGAGCGGCGTCATGACGCAGGAGCGCATGCGCCGCCGAATGTAAACAAACATGGCGGCGGCCATGAGTTTGTGTGGGAAGCATTGAGGACGCTGAAGTTTTCCGGGAAAGGAAGCTGGGAAGCTTATAAAATTCAGTTTGAGCTTGTGGCTAATAAAGCAGGCTGGACTGAGGAGGTGAGGGCAATACAGTTGGCTTTGTCACTGACGGAAGAAGCTGCGTCCTGTTTGCTCCTGCTGAACCTGGAAGAGAGACTTGATTACAGTGCGCTGGTTGCTGCACTGCAAAGGCGTTTTGGAGAGTTTGACTTGAGGGACTCTTTACGCTGTGAGTTTAAGCAACGTGTCAGACTACCGGGTGAGTCGCTTCGGTGCCTTGCTCATGGGATCGAGAGGCTGGGTCGGCGTGCGTATATCGGAATGCCGAACGCAATCCAAAACGAACTGATACGTGATCAATTCATCCAAGCACTTAAACCGGATGAACTGCGCTTGCGCGTCCAGCTCGCCCACCCCACAGCCCTGGCAGATGCACTCGAACTTGCTATGGAGAGAGAGATCGCCACTGGGGCAGCACTTGAGACATTTTCCCGCCCAGTTTCAGCTGCATCGTTTACGCAGGAAGCGGAACAAAGACCGGCGTGGGTGGAGGAACTTGTATGTGCGCTGCAGACCCGCCCAACACAGTATGAGGAAAAGAAGGACAGACGAGCGTGCATTGCTGTCTGCTGGGGGTGTGGACAACTTGACCACCTGCTGCGGCGCTGTCCAAATAGGAAGGACCAGCAGGGAAACGGGAGAGGGTCTGTGTAGCCCGGACGACACGGACCCCTTTAGCCAGTTACCGGGAGCACCAGTCCTTGAGTGACGAGACTGTTGTGACTGTGGGCTGGACCGAAGTGGGGGACCCATGTCATGTTTTCGTGCAGATTGGGGGCGTGGCCTGCACAGCCCTGGTGGATACTGGATCTTCAGCCACGATTGTGAGACTGGACGTTGTTCCAGCTGGAACCGTTTTAGAACCAAGTCTCACCAGATTAAAGACAGTGACAGGGGAAATAGCCCAGATGAAAGGCAGAGCGACGTTTATGTTCGTAATCGGAGGCTTGTCAGCGACATTTTCCGCTTGGGTGGCGGATGTGAGCGACCCATGTATACTTGGTCGAGACTTTTTGAAAGCCACAAGATGTGTAATAGACCTGGGGTCTGCGGTGCTCGTTTTGCCGAGTGGCCAGCGAGTAAAGCTGACCGCTCCCACTGAACGGACTGTGGCTGTGTCCGTCAACACCGCAGTCGCCAGTCCGACAACCTGGGAAGAGGCTGTCAGGCCCCCCATAGAGAGGGATGAGGCAATCAGGGAGCTCGCAGCCAAGAGGACACCATCCACCACGCAGCAGCCACCGGTAATGGGGGAAGAGTCCGCTCGCCCTGAAGAATCAAGTCCAAAGTGGGGGGCGACGTCATCCGGGTCGTCCACAACAGTAGCGCTAAACCAACAACGGCAAAATGAGGACCGGACAGTAGCGGTCCCCTCCATCTGGGAAAAGAACTGCGTCAGCCTCGAAGGGGAGCAGCGCGAGCAGCTGTGGCACGTATTGTGGGACTCTAAGGACATTTTCGCCCTCAATGAAAATGAGGTGGGTCTCACCCATCTGGTTGAACACCACATCGACACTGGGGATGCGCGGCCAGTCAAGGTGCGCCCCCGTCGCCTTCCCATGATCCGGAAAGAGGCAGCTTATAGAGAGGTCCACGCCATGCTCGAGGCAGGAATCATAGAACCCTCTGACAGTCCGTGGGCGTCTGCCGTGGTCATGGTTCCCAGGAAGAACAGCACAAGACCGCGGTTCTGTGTGGATTACAGGCCGCTGAATACGGTGACAAAAAAGGATTGTTACCCACTCCCGCGGGTCGATGAGACGTTGGACCTGGTCTCGGGGTCCTCGTGGTTCTCGTCGCTCAGCCTGCGCAGTGGATACTGGCAGGTCCCACTCACCCCTGAGTCACGACAGAAGACAGTGTTCTGCACCACCAGGGGCCACTGGCAATTCAAGAGTGCTTGGTCTACTTGGACGATGTCCTCGTCCATGGACGGTCCTTTCAGTCAGCCCTTGATTCCTTGAGGCTGGTACTGGAAAGGATTGCGGCAGCTGGACTGAAACTCCACCCAGAGAAGTGCCATTTCATGCGGCGTGAGGTGGAGTTTCTGGGCCACAAGGTGGACGGGAGCGGCATCAGCACGCTAGAGGAGAAGATCAGCGCTATCAGAGACTGGCCAATTCCGAAGGACCAAAAGCAGCTAAAAAGCTTCTTGGGACTTGCCTCATATTATCGGCGTTTTGTAAAGGGATTTTCCGGCAGTGGCGCACCATTGTTTAGCCTCCTTCAGAACGATCAGATGTTCGTGTGGACGCCGGACTGTCACGAGGCATTTTCTGGCCTCAAGAAGGCCCTCATAAATGCTCCTGTCCTCACTACTCCAGACCCAGCTAAACCTTTTGTGTTGGATACGGACGCCAGTAATGTTGGAATGGGCGCGGTGCTGTCGCAGGTGGGCCCAGAAGGTGAACGGGTGGTGGCTTACTTCAGCCGCACCTTCAACAAGAGTGAGCGGCGGTACTGTGTGACCAGACGTGAACTGTACGCCATTTCAAGTACTACTTGTGTGGCGTGTCCTTCACCATCAGAACAGACCATGCAGCACTTCAATGGCTGATGTCGTTTCGTGAACCAGAGGGTCAGGTGGCGCAATGGCTGGAGGAGCTGCAGTCTTTCCACTTCAGTGTGTGTCATCGTGCTGGGGTGCAGCACGCCAATGCAGACGCTCTCTCTCGGCGGCCGTGTGCTATTGATGGCTGTAGCTACTGTGACCGGCGAGACGTCAGAGAGAAGGAGCTGCGCGGAGATGAGACTGCTGACGGGCCTTCATGCTGCACCTTGGAGACTGTGGACGCTGCAGAATGGGCGGCCAGGCAAGGAGAAGACAGCGATCTCAAACCAGTGCGGCAATGGGTCCAGAGTGGTAGGAGACCACCCTGGGATGGCGTGTTGGGGCTGTCAGTCGGCACCAAGGGCCTGTGGAGTAAGTTTGCTGTGCTGCGCATCAGGGACGATGTACTGCAGCGTGCGTGGAAGGAGCCGGCCACCGGGGAGGAGAGATGGCAGGTGGTGGTACCGAAGACTCTGAGGGACGCAGTGCTGAAGGCGTGTCACGGGGGCACGGGCTCAGGGCATTTTGGCAGCACAAAGACGCTCCGTCGGTTGCGCCAAGGGTTCTACTGGGGTCAGCACCGGCGGGACGTGGAGGACTTCTGTCGGCGCTGTGATGAGTGCGCAGCCTACAAGGGACCTCAGGGCTGGTCACACGCACCGCTTCAGCAGCAAGGGGTTGGAGCACCCATGGAGAGAGTAGCTGTGGACATTATGGGCCCTTTTCCCGTAACAGACAGAGGAAACAAGTATGTGCTTTGCGCGATGGATTATTTTACTAAGTGGCCGGAGGCGTACGCACTGCCGAACCAAGAAGCGGAGACAGTGGCTGATGCCTTACTGGAGGGCATGTTCAGTCGCTTTGGAACGGCAGATATCCTCCACAGCGACCAGGGCAGGAATTTTGAATCCAGGGTTTTTGCTGCCCTGTGTGAAAGACTGGACATGCAAAAGACACGCACGACTCCCTTGCATCCGCAAAGTGATGGACTAGTGGAGCGGTTTAACCGCACCATGCAGCAGCAGCTAGCCATCCTCACCGCCAACCATCAGCATGACTGGGACCGGCATATTCCACTAGTGCTGATGGCATACCGTTCCGCAGTTCAAAGTTCCACAAGCTGCACCCCTGCCCTACTGATGTTGGGTCGGGAGATCCGGACACCTGCTGAGTTGGCGTTTGGGAGACCACCAGGCAGTACCGAGGATCGGCCGGGACTGGAGTATGCTCGGAAGTTGCAGGATCGGATGGAAGCGGCACAGTCCTTCGCACGAGACCAGTTGGGGAAGGCTGGTTTGAGGCAAAAGAGGAACCATGACGTGCGGAGCAAGGGCCGGGACTTTACGCCTGACGAGCTGGTCTGGGTGTACACACCCAAAAGGAAAAAAGGACGTTTCCCCAAGTTGGGCAGTCATTGGGACGGTCCGTGTAGGGTGCTTGAGAGGGTGGGGGAAGTAGTCTATAGAGTTGCAGTGCCCCCTAAGGGCCGAAAAGTTGTCCTGCATAGAGACCGTTTGGCACCCTACAGGGGCAGAGAAGTTCCTCAGTTTGAGACGGCGCTTGCCTCACCAGATGGCAATGGACAGTTAGTGGATCAAGGTTCCCCATATTCCACCATTGTCGTCCCTGTTCAGCCGCTAGCGCCACGTGTTGATGGACCTGAGTCAGAACAGGGCCGGCCACAAAGACAGAGGCGTAGACCGCAGAGGTTCAGGGATTTTCTTGTTGACCCCTCGGGGCGAGGGGCTTCATAAAGGGGGAGGCAGTGTAATATCAGTGATATTTGCATTAGTGTACTGTGTCTTTAAGGGTTTGGGGAACGCGCATGCGCGGGTGAGTTGGTGGAGAACTTGAGTGTGGGTGAGCGTGAGTTGTGGCTAACAGCAGCTCTTGTATGTGTGTGCGTTACTTTTTTGAACTACAACGAGTTACCGCTTGTTAATAAAGCGATTGAGCAGCGCATCCTCGTCTGTGTGACTCCTTCTCCACTGCGGGGCATTACAATACTATTACTGAGGAGGAGAGACACAAACATTGCACCCTCCCTTAGAGGAGTGAGCTAGCGAGCAAAGAAGCTACATGCTAAGTAGCAGCAAGCTAAACAGGAGAGCAAGCTATCGTAGCACAGTACTATTTCTACATTTACACGCACACACAACGTCTACGTGACACTCATAAAACAGACACAGGACTTACAGACAATGTTTTCAAGGCACTTCGTGGGAAGAAATAACAAACAGGAGCGCTGAAACACGTAAATACGTCTCGGGTGTAAACTATTGAGCGTCTGACTGAAAGGTACGTGTTCCGTGCGCATGCGCAGAGCGACCGTGTTTTCCAGCGTCGTAAAACGCAACATAGCATTGCGGTCTTTAAGTCTGCATTATTCTTTAATTTTTATATTTGTACTTAGTCGTCCATCGTATGACAAACTAAACCGCATTAGTTATTCGTGTCAGGATTAACTCAACTCGTCACAGTGAACTTTGAAGCGTCTCTTCTCAGGCTTAGCTTGCTAGCTAGTGGAGCTTGCTAGTTAGCTTAGCTTGTTAGCTGCTCACAAAGAGACGCGGAAGTGATCAACACATCGCTAAGCTGAGATCAAGTGTGAGTATAAAGTGTTGTGATTGTGTGAACATGTGTAAAGTAGCAACGATAAGAGTGTTGGTGAATCAGCGACGAACTGGCTGTTGAAGAAATATTGGTACTGTTAGAAATGTGTTTATTTGTAGTGTCACTGCTTTATTCTTATTTGCGCACTTGCAACACTGCGCAACATTTGTGCGCATGCTGTGGGAACACTGCAGTCAGGACGGTCACCGCTTTATGCATGCATGCACACAACACATTACAAAACGAATATATTATATAATAAGAACAACAGCATTTGTTTCACACATGGCAACGGACCATTTACACATTTGTCGACTGGTGTGCACGTAGTCACCTGCACTTGAACAGCAGTAAAACAAAAGCTGGTGATTGACTTCCGGTGGTCAGCTCCAGGGATAGAAATATTGGACTCAAAGAAATACCTCGGTGTTCACCTCAATAATAAACTGGACTGGACTCACAATTTAAACGCTGTGTACTAGAAGGGTCAAAGGGGTCCTTTGGGGTGTGCGGGTCACTGCCGCACATTGTTTTACCACACTATGGTGGCTTCTGTGGTGTTCTATGTCGTCTTTTGCTGGGGTGGGGGCAGCCCGCTCAGAGACAGGAATAGAAAGTACCAGTAGAGAGGAAAAACAAGTTGCCTCTGCATTGAAGCTTTTATCATATACAAACCCCGTTTCCATATGAGTTGGGAAATTGTGTTAGATGTAAATATAAACGGAATACAATGATTTGCAAATCCTTTTCGACCCATATTCAATTGATTGCACTACAAAGACAAGATATTTGATGTTCAGACTCATAAACTTTATTTTTTGCAAATAATAATTAATTTAGAATTTCATGGCTGCAACACGTGCAGTTGGGAAAGGGCGTGTTCACCATTGTGTTACATGGCCTTTCCTTTTAACAACACTCAGTAAACGTTTGGGAACTGAGGAGACACATTTTTTAAGCTTCTCAGGTGGAATTCTTTCCCATTCTTGCTTGATGTACAGCTTAAGTTGTTCAACAGTCCGGGGGTCTCCGTTGTGGTATTTTAGGCTTCAAAATGCGCCACACATTTTCAATGGGAGACAGGTCTGGACTACAGGCAGGCCAGTCTAGTACCCGCACTCTTTTACTATGAAGCCACGTTGATGTAACACGTGGCTTGGCATTGTCTTGCTGAAATAAGCAGGGGCGTCCATGGTAACGTTGCTTGGATGGCAACATATGTTGCTCCAAAACCTGTATGTACCTTTCAGCATTAATGGCGCCTTCACAGATGTGTAAGTTACCCATGTCTTGGGCACTAATACACCCCCATAACATCACAGATGCTGGCTTTTCAACTTTGCGCCTATAACAATCCGGATGGTTCTTTTCCTCTTTGGTCCGGAGGACACAACGTCCACAGTTTCCAAAAACAATTTGAAATGTGGATTCGTCAGACCACAGAACACTTTTCCACTTTGTATCAGTACATCTTAGATGAGCTCAGGCCCAGCGAAGCCGACGGCGTTTCTGGGTGTTGTTGATAAACGGTTTTTCGCCTTGCATAGGAGAGTTTTAACTTGCACTTACAGATGTAGCGACCAACTGTAGTTACTGACAGTGGGTTTCTGAAGTGTTCCTGAGCCCATGTGGTGATATCCTTTACACACTGATGTCGCTTGTTGAAGCAGTACAGCCTGAGGGATCGAAGGTCACGGGCTTAGCTGCTTACGTGCAGTGATTTCTTCAGATTCTCTGAACCCTTTGATGATATTACGGACCGTAGATGGTGAAATCCCTAAATTCCTTGCAATAGCTGGTTGAAAAAGGTTTTTCTTAAACTGTTCAACAATTTGCTCACGCATTTGTTGACAAAGTGGTGACCCTCGCCCCATCCTTGTTTGTGAATGACTGAGCATTTCATGTAATCTACTTTTATACCCAATCATGGCACCCACCTGTTCCCAATTTGCCTGTTCACCTGTGGGATGTTCCAAATAAGTGTTTGATGAGCATTCCTCAACGTTATCAGTATTTATTGCCACCTTTCCCAACTTCTTTGTCACGTTTTGCTGGCATCAAATTCTAAAGTTAATGATTATTTGCAAAAAAAAAAAAGTTTATCAGTTTGAACATCAAATATGTTGTCTTAATAACATATTCAACTGAATATGGGTTGAAAATGATTTGCAAATCATTGTATTCCGTTTATATTTACTTCTAACACAATTTCCCAACTCATATGGAAATGGGGTTTGTACTTTGTGGATTGTAAATACAATTGGATATGGTTTAATGGATACAAAAATATGTGTTAGCATGTTGCGGCCATGTTAGCTAATATGTTAGCATGTTGTTGCTATGTTACCTCATGTGTTGGCATGTTGTTGCAATGTTAGCTAATTTTTTAAATCTTTCATCTATACATACAGTATTAGTGTGCAATATGTAGTATTTATTAAAATGTTTTGTTCTTTATCTTTAAATTATATTACTGTAAGTAGCATCTTGCACTGCAACAATTTTTTTTCCCATTGTGGGATACATAATTTTATCCTATATTAAACAAAGAAAAAATTACTTAATTGGTTTTGCATGATCTGCGATGAGGTGGCGACTTGTCCAGGGTGTACCCCGCTTTCTGCCCGAATGCAGCTGAGATAGGTTCCAGCGCCCCCCGCAACCCCGAAGGGAATAAGCGGTAGAAAATGGATGGATGGATGGGTTTTGCATGATTGCTATGGGTCATTTTATTTGTATCAATGTATCCTTTTCTTGTTACATGATGTATTTTTGGCGTCTCTGGGACAGCCGTGATTGATGGTCAGAAAAGCCAACATTTCATTCGGTCTGTGTGGAAGTGTTTTACAAAGTTTGACAAATACAAACATTTATGTATTACTCTTAAACCGCTATAACTAACATATGTTAGCCTTTGGTGGTGGTCTTGTATATTTTGCTTTTAAAAATGCCATTTTCATTTTCAAGATCATATTAATCACAGTTATAATCAGACAACAACACAAGTTAAAAGTGTCTCAATAACAATGAAATATTTTATATTATTGTCTCTGATTTAAATTAAAGGCCTACTGAAACCCACTACTACCGACCACGCAGTCTGATAGTTTATATATCAATGATGAAATCTTAACATTATAACACATGCCAATACGGCCGGGTTAACTTATAAAGTGACATTTTAAATTTGCCGCTAAACTTCCGGTTCGAAACGCCTCTGAGGATGACGTATGCGCGTGACGTAGCCCGACGAACACGGGTATGCCTTCCACATTGAAGCCAATATGAAAAAGCTCTGTTTTCATTTCATAATTCCACAGTATTCTGGACATCTGTGTTCGTGAATCTGTTTCAATCATGTTCATTGCATTATGGAGAAGGAAGCCAAGCAAGCAAAGAAGAAAGTTGTCGGTGCGAAATGGACGTATTTTTCGAACGTAGTCAGCCACAACAGTACACAGCCGGCGCTTCTTTGTTTACATTCCCGAAAGATGCAGTCAAGATGGAAGAACTCGGATAACAGAGACTCTAACCAGGAGGACTTTTGATTTGGATACACAGACGCCTGTAGAGAACTGGGACAACACAGACTCTTACCAGGATTACTTTGATTTGGATGACAAAGACGCAGACGTGCTACTGTGAGTATGCAGCTTTGGCTTTTTTTTTGCGTATGTACGTAACTTTTTTAAAATATATAAGCTTTATGAACCTTGGGTTAGGTGAACGGTCTTTTGGGCTGAGTGATTGTGTGTGTTGATCATGTGTTTGAATTGTATTGGCGTGTTCTATGGAGCTAGGAGCTAGCAGAGGAGCTAGGAGCTAGCATAACACGTACCGTACCGTAAGTGCGCGTCACGTACGTAACTTTTTAAAAATATATAAGCTTTATGAACCTTGGGTTAGGTGAACGGTCTTTTGGGCTGAGTGATTGTGTGTGTTGATCGGGTGTTTGAATTGTATTGGCGTGTTCTATGGAGCTAGGAGCTAGCAGAGGAGCTAGGAGCTAGCATAACAAACACGCAGGTGTTATTATGCAGGATTAATTTGTGGCATATTAAATATAAGCCTGGTTGTGTTGTGGCTAATAGAGTATATATATGTCTTGTGTTTATTTACTGTTGTAGTCATTCCCAGCTGAATATCAGGTACCGTGAGTATGCAGCCTTGGCTGCTAAACATTCGATAACTTGACCGTATGTGCGCGTCACGTACGTAACTTTTTAAAAATATATAAGCTTTATGAACCTTGGGTTAGGTAAACGGTCTTTTGGGCTGAGTGATTGTGTGTGTTGATCAGGTGTTTGAATTGTATTGGCGTGTTCTATGGAGCTAGGAGCTAGCAGAGGAGCTAGGAGCTAGCATAACAAACACGCAGGTGTTTTTATGCAGGATTAATTTGTGGCATATTAAATATAAGCCTGGTTGTGTTGTGGCTAATAGAGTATATATATGTCTTGTGTTTATTTACTGTTGTAGTCATTCCCAGCTGAATATCAGGTCACCCCCGGCTCTCACAGCATCTTCCCTATCTGAATAGCTTCAACTCCCCACTAGTCCTTCACTTGCACTTTACTCATCCACAAATCTTTCATCCTCGCTCAAATTAATGGGGAAATTGTCGCTTTCTCGGTCCGAATCTCTCTCACTTCATGCGGCCATCATTGTAAACAATAGGGAACTTTGCGTATATGTTCAACTGACTACGTCACGCTACTTCCGGTAGGTGCAAGCCTTTTTTTTATCAGATACCAAAAGTTGCAATCTTTATCGTCGTTGTTCTATACTAAATCCTTTCAGCAAAAATATGGCAATATCGCGAAATGATCAAGTATGACACATAGAATAGATCTGCTATCCCCGTTTAAATAAAAAAAATTCATTTCAGTAGGCCTTTAAAGTCTTAAAAGTTTTCCGGTGTCCAGGGACTTATTTCCTGAGTTTGTAAACAATAACAGAACCGACAAAAGATTTTGTGCTAATAAAAAAATAAATCTAATCACTGTAGTATCGAGCATAAACTGATTCTATACTTGCTATCAATTTCTTTATCGAAGCTCCCATCTTTTTTTTTTACACTCAAGAGCTCTCGTGTCCGGTTGAAGGTCCTGATTAAAACAAAAAAACGTTTTTTGAGGTAAACAAAAACCAGTCAAATAGCATCAATAACAACAAAACAAGACCAAGGCTATATAGCTTCCCCAGAAAGTAACATACTCCTATTAGTTTTACTCTGTTTTTATTCCATTGTGTATACAAAAAAGTTTATGTCAGAATCCTGCTGTTTATAGTTTATAGAGCATACATCATGTCTTGTATTTAAAGTGTTTTCTTTGAGAATTCTGTCACTTATTAGACGGTTTAAGTTTTTATTTGATCATATCCTTAAAAAATATTGACTTGTTTCAGCTTCTATATCTTTATGTGTATTCTTATTCGTTCTGAGGGTCCACATTTTCTCACATTCTCCCTTCACTATTATTCTTATTTTGAGAACCGGCGTCCTCTGCAGTGGATGTTTGTTTTTGCTCTATTTCTTTTGTCAGTTACACATTTCTGAAGAAAATATTCCTGGTATGCAAAATACAAGTGTCCTTTATAGTGAACGTTAAAATGTCAACACAAGGATCTGCTAATGTGTGTACATGGTCCAAATTCCTCTGTACAACAGGAGCACTCTAGTTTTTTTAAGAAGTTACTGCAAAAATGTTTGTCCCCCAAGTTTTGAACTGAACACGGGGACCCGTGTGGTGTCATTCCAGGGCCCAATTTGGCCCCCAGCTGCCAGTAGAGTAGCCCTGCTGTAAACAGTAGGGTTGTCCAATAAAGATGCTATACAATATGAAGGATATTATTTTCGGCCCACGATAGAGCTTTTAAGACTATCATAGTAATAATAAATGTTGATGACAGATTGTAGCTGTTGGCAAATCTTAAAGCGACAAGCGAACACATGCGTCCTCAACGTTCTGTAGCATTCTATCGAGCGAGCTAACGTCCCTCCACAGTGCAAAGCCTCTTCTAAGACCGCAATCCTCGCCTCCATGGCGACAAATTAACTAAGTTTCTTACAGAGTAAGCTAGAGTTCTTGAATGTGAACAAAGCTGGATCGATATAAATATGGACAATAACAAAAAGTATGTTATCAGTATAGATATCAGATTAGATTGATGTTTTTTTATATTTTCAAAAATGTTTTGTCTTTTTTGTTTATAAACTAATGAAATAAGACCATGGACACAGGAAGAATTTAAGAGCCAAAACCAAATGATTTGGCAGGAAATTAGTTAAATATTTAATTATTATTGTTACAATGCCATCCTGTGTTTTTGTCTGATTATAATTGTCATCAAAAATGTAATCATTCAGTGATTTTGAAAATATTAAGTATTTGTTACGGTACAGGGAGAAGAAGACGGCACAGAATGCTGGGACGTAGTTTTAGCTCATTTTTTTTCTATTAAAAGTATGGGGTGTGAAACTAACCCAAATGTGTGTGGTGTGCGACTATGTGTAGTGATTAGCTGTTGAGTGTAACGGGTAGTGTTGAGCGAGGTGCAGAAATCCAAGGAGGGCAAGGCAAACTCGGAGGTCCGTGGGCAGGCGTGAGGTCAAGGGCAGGGGCGAGGTGTCAAAGTCCGTTTCCAGGCTGGAGGTCGAGATCCAAGAGGCAGCCAGGGAACCAGAGGGAATACGGGGAGACAAAACACACCGCTCGTGATGCAGGAATGGAGGAATACTGCTGGAAGACGACAGGACACGAGATAAATGAACACGGAGGGGGAGAAATACAGAGAAAGCTATTTGGCTTACTGTACTGGAACAGGTAACTACGTTCTGGCCCGGAACGCAGGTTTGCACTGGCTTGAGAAGCCCAGGAAGCTCATCAGCGACATGTGTGTAAAGTTGATTGATTGGCGATTGAATGCAGCCGCTTGCTGCATCGGGAGTGGCGCACGCTTGACGGTTGGAGGTGTGGAGCGCACAGATGAATGTGCATTGGAGTGCGCCCGGGCCGTGACAGTATCAGTATCAACATTAGTATGAGCGATACTGCCCCTGTAACTACTTGGTGGTGGATCCATACCCACATTTTTAGTATTACCCACAAATAATGCAAATGATCAAACAGAAGAAAAAGTGTTTAGTACATTTTAAATGAAGTGTAGATAGAACTATAAAGGAGCAAGTAGATTAATAATAGTTTTGAGAAAATAATAATGGAAATGAGGTAATATCTTACTGCATAATTCAGCAACTAAATTGGGAGCCTTGTAGCTCATCATAAAATGGTTCCATTAGTAATTTTATTTTAAATCATTTATTGCAACATACAATACTTTGTAAAAAGTCCACCTTTTCACAGTCTTTAACCGTAAATAATGTTGTGAAAAGCAGCGTGTTTGTCCACCACATAAATTTCAAGACAGTTCATACAATGACTTGGTTTTCTTAAGTACTGTAAATGTACCAAATGCATTGTGTGACTGAGCAGAGCTGGACGATTCTAAAACATGTTTGTCTTTTTGTGTCCTGCAAGGCGTCTGAGAGGAACATCTTCTCCCTGAGCAACAAAAGTGGAGCTTCAGGATGGTGCAGGAGGAGCCACAGCCTTTCCACATTGAAGAGGAAGACGAGATGCCACAGACCCTGCAAATTAAAAAGGAAGAGGAAGACCAACTGACCCTCCCTTTGCAGGTGGAAGAGGAGTTCCCATTGAACCTCAATTTTAAAGAGGAAGAGGAGTACTCACTGACACCCTATTTTAAAGTGAAAGAAGGGGACCCACTCACCTCACATTTTAAAGAGGAAGAAGGGAAACACAGCATCAGTCAGGAGGGAGAGCATCTTGAAGGACTGGAGAAGGTTGATGTCACCAAGATGCCATTGACTGGTGTGATTGTGAAGAGTGAAGAGGATGAGGTCAAAAGTGAAAGTGAGGAGAAGAGAGAGGCGGAGCCTCCAAGCAGCAGCTCAACTCAACACATGACAACAGAAGCTGATGGAGACCACTGTGGAGGATCACAAGCAGACAAGATCTTAGCTCCACTATCAGATAGTGACGACACAACATCTCACTCTCCTGACACTGATGATGAAGACTCTGAAGATGATAAGACATGTCACACTGACAACACACACTTTACATGTTCTCACTGTGACAAAACGTTTAAACACCATTGGGATCTGAAAGTACACATGAGAATACACACTGGAGAAAAACCGTTTTCCTGCTCAAAATGTGGTAAAGGTTTTGTACAAAGTGGTAATCTGAAAGTACACATGAGAACACACACTGGGGAAAAACGTTTTTCCTGCACAGAATGTGGTAAAGATTTTGTACTAAGATACAATTTGAAAGTACACATGAGAACACACACTGGAGAAAAACCATTAATGTGCTCAATTTGTGGTCAAAGATTCACCGACAAGGCACGTTTGATAAGACACACAAGAATACACACTTGTGAAACACCTTTTATCTGTTCAGAATGTGGCAAAGGTTTTATGCAAAGTCTCTATTTGAAAGCACACATGAGAATACACACTGGAGAAAAACCTTTGTCATGTTCAGTCTGTCATAAAGGTTTTATACAATGTGGTGAGTTGAAAAGACACATGAGAACACACACTGGTGAAAAACCTTATATATGTTCAGTATGTTGTAAAAGTTTTTTACAACATAATGGTTTGAAAAGACACATGAGAACACACACTGGTGAAAAACCTTATATATGTTCAGTATGTTGTAAAAGTTTTATACAAAGTCAGCATTTGAAAGAACACATGAGAACACACACTGGAGAGAAAGTGTTGAGTTGCAGTGTGTGTGGTGAAAGATTTTCTTCTAAGTACCAGTGTAAGAAACACAAGTGTGCTGGAGAGAACAGCAGCAGCAAATGAAGATGCAGAATTTGAAATAAACTGTCAAAACTTTTGACTTTCTAACAACATCAGCACATATAACATGTGTGACATCATTGTTGTGTGTGAAACACAATCTTGTTAATATTCTTCTAAAATTTTTAGATTAGTGCTTTTTCCAGTCAAGTACATGTTTTAATATACCACATTGTGTACTTTTATTTAAAAATGAACATAACACTGACTGAAAAGGTGAGAATAAACAGGACAAAACATGTTACAAATACATTTTATGTGTATATACACTACCGTTCAAAAGTTTGGGGTCACATTGAAATGTCCTTATTTTTTAAGGAAAAGCACTGTACTTTTCAATGAAGATAACTTTAAACTAGTCTTAACTTTAAAGAAATACACTCTATACATTACTAATGTGGTAAATGACTATTCTAGCTGCAAATGTCTGGTTTTTGGTGCAATATCTACATAAGTGTATAGAGGCCCATTTCCAGCAACTATCACTCCAGTGTTCTAATGGTACAATGTGTTTGCTCATTGGCTCAGAAGGCTAATTGATGATTAGAAAACCCTTGTGTAATCATGTTCACACATCTGAAAACAGTTTAGCTTGTTACAGAAGCTACAAAACTGACCTTCCTTTGAGCAGATTGAGTTTCTGGAGCATCACATTTGTGGGGTCAATTAAACGCTCAAAATGGCCAGAAAAAGAGAACTTTCATCTGAAACTCGACAGTCTATTCTTGTTCTTAGAAATGAAGGCTATTCCACAAAATTGTTTGGGTGACCCCAAACTTTTGAACGGTAGTGTAGATATTCAGAAACCATTTTTATTTTTGTTTGTAATTGTTAATGTTATAGATGAACTCTTTTATATGATATACATACTTGTTTTACATTTGTTCATACATTTGCTTTTGAGTACACATACTTTCCTCTTAGTTCATATTTACTGGTTCACGTCTGAAACAACTTCTGGACCACTTCTGGAAGCATATTATAATTTACTTTATACATAATTTGATCAGTTGTGTTTTATGCAAGATCATTTACTTTTAAAATGTGTGACTTTATGAATTATTTTTTGGGTCTCGATAATCCATTCTATTAATTATCTTTATTACTCTCTTTTGTAATATGAACATTGTTTTATATGTAAGTCCCCTTAATGCAATTTGTAGATTAGAGAAGATGGCAACATTATATGTGGAAGGTTATGAAGGATAGTTTTGTTTTGATAATCTACGTTTCTGAATAAAATTACACATGACAATTATTGTTTCTAAAAGTTTTTCATGATTTTTTCCACTTTCTTAGAATACCTAAAACAATATCAATTTCAGAAAACATGGGAAAGTTTGGAATGTTAGGGAAAAGTCAATAACGTACATCATCACACAGAGTTTACTGTACATCCATCCATTTTCTACCACTTGTACCTTTCATTTTATATGTAAAGCCTTTAATCACAAACTTGTCCGCCAAAGGGTTTTGCGTTTTGGAGAAACTCCTTCTGTCAGAGTGTAGAGAAGAACCCAAGGATGTGGACGGATGCTGAGTAAAACAGTTTTACTGCATAAATCTACACACAAAAACAATCCAAACAGAAGGTAACAAAAACGCAACGGTGCGAAAAAGACAAGACAAAACGTGCACCGTGGAAAAAAGAACAAAAGCTACCATATACAAACATAAACTCAACTTGGGTTGGAGTTGCAAGACGTAGACGTGCAAACTACAAAACAACACCAAGTCGAATGGCACTGGGAATGGCCAAGGTAGCAAAATCAATCAATCAATCAATGTTTATTTATATAGCCCTAAATCACAAGTGTCTCAAAGGGCTGTACAAAATACTCAAAGCATAGAATAGACAGGCGTGGAGAGCCGAGAAGTGGAATCGCCAAGTGCCATCCAGCTGTCAAGGTGCTGCTTAAGTAGCACCAGGGTCAATTGGAAGCAGCTGTGCATGTCCCACAACTCCGCCCACAAGGGCAACACAGGAACTCTAGGGGGAAGGAGAAATCTAAGAACAAGGTCAACTGCACAAAAAGAGGCAAACTCACAATACAAACCGCAAGGTGGCAGCAGGCGATGACAATTTCCCTCAAAGTAATTTGGAACGGGAACTGAGGACCGGATGAGGTAGAGGGCAGACGTGCGAGAGGAGGGCTCCGGCCAAACTTTTCATTTACTCTTTAAAGTCTAACTACTTCACGGTGTTTTTTCCTGGCTGACGCACCCTTTTTTTTGTGCGAGATAGTGTGGTATTGCGACGTGATGAGCAGCTCGAAGACAAAACCGGCAACAGCAATAACTCGAGCGGCGAGCGTCTCGGCTAAGCTAGCTAACATGGCGGCCGCCGCAGCAGCTTCAGGGTCGGAAGACAAGAGAGCCGAATTCGAGGGTCAATCTGACCTAGTCACCAAGAACGACATAGAGCAGGGGTCACCAACGCGGTGCCCGCGGGCACCAGGTAGCCCGTAAGGACCAGATGAGTAGCCCGCTGGCCTGTTCTAAAAATAGCTCAAATAGCAGCACTTACCAGTGAGCTGCCTCTATTTTTAAAATTGTATTAATTTACTAGCAAGCTAGTCTTTGCTTTGCTCGACATTTTTAATTCTAAGAGAGACAAAACTCAAATAGAATTTGAAAATCCAAGAAAATATTTTAAAGACTTGGTCTTCACTAACTGACAAAGAAACAGATAACAGATTTGGTGTCCAGTTCAAAGTGTGACATGATTTATTTAAAAATTTGAGAGTTGACTTTTATATTTTACATGAGTTATTTGTACAAACATGGTGCAAAGTAATTCATGATTTGTTAAAAAATGTTAGTGGCTAGCTAGTTAAAATGGGATATTGAGATTTCACAAGACTGTCTTGGCCCTGCGATGAGATGGCGACTTGTCCAGGGTGTACCCCGCCTTCCGCCCGATTGTAGCTGAGATAGGCTCCAGCGCCCCCCGCGACCCCGAAGGGAATAAGCGGTAGAAAATGGATGGATGGATGTCTTAGAAGTGATCATTTGAAAATGTTCAATTTGAAAAATGTGCACTTAGAGAAAATATAAAAAAAAAAGTGTTGCATATTGATATTTATCTGTTTCTATATATATTTATTGTGAGAAATCATTAAGATGATCAGTGTTTCCACAATGATAAATATCATTAATTATTAATAATAACATAGAGTTAAAGGTAAATTGAGCAAATTGGCTATTTCTGTCAATTTATTTAAGTGTGTATCAAACTGGTAGCCCTTCGCATTAATCAGTACCCAAGTAGTAGCTCTTGGTTTCAAAAAGGTTGGTGACCCCTGACATATAGTCTCTCCTCAATAAACAGCGCGATAGCTTCAAGGCTGATATGGCTTTTTTGATTCAACAGTCGACTGAGTCCCTGACGCAGTCAGTCGATTTATTAGGACAACAGATGATGTCATTTAACAGCCGGCTGACTAGAACCGAAGTTACAGTGGGTGAAAATTTTGAAAAACTCACCGAGATGGAAGCCGCTGTGAAGTCTCTACAGTCCCAAACTACGGTGCTCCTGGAACGAGTGGACAACCTCGACAACCGTTCCCGCCGCTCTAACTTGAGGATTATCAACATCCCAGAGGGAAGCGAGAAGGAGCAAGATCCGACCAAATTTGCGTCTGACTTGCTAATGGGGATAGCGGGTCCTGATGTCTTCAGCAGCCCACCGGAGATAGAGAGAGCTCACCGCTCCCTCGGTCCCAGACCACTGGATGCTGGCACCGGAAAACCGCGGACTTTCATCGTTAAATTCCTCCGTTTCCAGGAGAAAGAAAAAGTTCTCAGATGGGCCAGACAACATAATCGAGCTGAGAGTTTACCCGGACATCAGCCCTGCTTTGGCCAAGAAACGAGCTGCTTTCAACCCCGTCAAAAATGCGCTCTACCTGAAAGGAATGAAATTCCGCTTGCCGCCCGTCTCCAGGTATCCTTCAGAAATGAAAACTTGTACTTTGATTCTCCACAAAAAGCCCAGGACTTCTACGACGAGCGCATCGCTCCCACAGGTTAGTGGAAGATGACTTTGTATGGAAGACGTTTCAGGCCAAAAGTATGTTGAAGAGGACATTAACGGGTGCGTCAGAAAAACAATGGACATTGTTTATCCAGGCTTGCAGGCAACTAATCATCCTGCTGTGCTGTGATACAGGAGCCCTATCTGCTCGGTGATATTAGTTCATAGATTAATGTCATAGGGAAGTAACAGAGTTTATGGAGTCCCGCTGCTAGTTCTAGTTCTTAGGACAAGCTTAGGGTGTTTTAGGAGTGTATATTTGTTTTTTGTTTCCATGGGTTTTTTTGGGGGGGTTTTATGTGTTAGGTCCTACAAATGTGTCTTTTCTTTTAGTCTTGTCTGTATGTTAATACCACTTCCTTCTACAAGGCATTGTGTCATCCCACCATATTTTTTATAAATGTAATTATGGCTAATACAAACAAAAAAGGGTTATCTTGCTTGAGATTTGTTTCTTGGAACGTTAAAGGGATCAATGGCCCAGTTAAAAGAGGTAGAGTATTTTCTCATTTAAAACACCTTAAAACTGAAATTGCTTTCCTACAAGAGACTCATTTGACCACTTAGGATCACCATAGATTAAAGGCCTCATGGGTTGGACAATCTTTTCACTCGAATTTTAGTAGCAAAGCAAGGGGCACAGCTATTTAATACACAAAAGAATCCAGTTTAGCCCAACAAATGTCATAACTGACCATCAAGGTCGTTTTGTAATAGTTTTGGGTTCTCTTAATAATATGTCTGTTGTCCTTGCTAACCTTTATGCACCCAATTGGGATGATGAAGCATTTATTAGGAACGTGTTTTCATTTTTGCCAGACCTCAGTTCCCATCGTTAAACTCACAATACAAACCGCAAGGTGGCAGCAGGCGGTGACAACTTCCCTCAAATTAATTTGGAAAAAATTGGACTGAGGATTACAGATACATCATCACAAATAAAGTTAAATAACTACACATCAAAATCATTCAAAATGTTTACCCTTGTGACCCACTTCAATCTAAATTCATCCAGGATGTTTCTCCAAAATGCTCCATTGGAGAATGCTGTCAAACTGTTATGTCTACTAGGAGAATTCCATATTGACATATCCAGAGTCATGTCATGTAAACCAAATATTTTTTGTTTAATTTTGTCATTGTATATATATATATATATGTATATATGTATGTATATATATATATATATATATATATATATATATATATATATATATATATATATATATATATATATATATATATATATATATATATATATATATATATATATATATATATATATATATATATATATATATATATAAACAACAAATTAGCAGAGCAACACTTTAAACTCTCTGCCACCTCATCTTATCATTTGTGTTTCCATTTGGATTCCACATCCTGTAAGTGGGGTCTTCCTCACAGAAAATGGGAAGGCCAAACCTTGAAAGAAGTGGAATTAGCTCAAATGGTAGAGCGCTCCCTTTGCATGTGAGAGGTAGCGGGTGCGATACCTGCATACTCCAATTTTTTTTATTGTCAACAAAGGATTTCCTTCAAGTAAAAATACGTAAATGAGCATACTTTTTTCTGTTAAAGCTGAGAAGTAATTTTCAGGTAACATGAAGGTAAGGTATCGCCAGCTCAGCTCTAGAAAGTCGTTGACACATGACAGTGTGATACGCTGTAACCACAGTCAAACATTGTTATTCTGATCTACGCGTTCACAACCTTTCGTCAGTTGAGGCCAACTAAAGAGAACAACACCTCGATGAGGATGGGATTCGAACCCACGTGTGTAGAACACAATGGATTAGCAGTCCATCGCCTTAACCACTCGGCCACCTCATCTTAGTTTATTTATGTCAAAACTTGCTGAGAGGGTCCAAATAATAGTTTTTATAATCAAGGTCTGCATATCAGCATGTAACCACATGGACAAATAGAAGAATTAAGATATTTTAATCAATCAATCAATCAATGTTTATTTATATAGCCCTAAATCACAAGTGTCTCAAAGGGCTGTACAAGCCACAACGACATCCTCGGTACAGAGCCCACATACGGGCAAGTAAAACTCACCCCAGTGGGACGTCAATGTGAATGACTATGAGAAACCTTGGAGAGGACCGCATATGTGGGTAACCCCCCCTCTAGGGGAGACCGAAAGCAATGGATGTCGAGTGGGTCTGACATAATATTGTGAAAGTCCAGTCCACAGTGGATCCAACACATCAGCGAAAGTCCAGTCCATAGTGGGGCCAGCAGGAACCATCCCGAGCAGAGACGGGTCAGCAGCGTAGAGATGTCCCCAACCGATGCACAGGCTAGCGGTCCACCCCGGGTCCCGACTCTGGACAACCAGCACTTCATCCGTGGCCACCGGACCTGTGCAACTCCCCCTCCATAAGGGAGAGGGAAGCAGAGGAGAAAAGAAAAGAAAAGAAACGGCAGATCAACTGGTCTAAAAAGGGAGTCTATTTAAAGGCTAGAGTATACAAATGAGTTTTAAGATGGGACTTACATGCTTCTACTGAGGTAGCATCTCTAACTTTTACCGGGAGGGCATTCCATAGTATTGGAGCCCGAATAGAAAATGCTCTATAGCCCGCAGACTTTTTTTGGGCTCTGGGAATCACTAATAAGCCGGAGTTCTTTGAACGCAGATTTCTTGTTGGGACATATGATACAATACAATCGGCAAGATAGGCAGGGGCTTGACTGTGTAGTATTTTATACGTAAGTAGTAAAACCTTAAAGTCACATCTTAAGTGCACAGGAAGCCAGTGCAAGTGAGCCAGTATAGGCGTAATATGATCAAACTTTCTTGTTTTTGTCAAAAGTCTAGCAGCCGCATTTTGTACCAACTGTAATCTTTTAATACTAGACATAGGGAGGCCCGAAAATAATACGTTACAGTAATCGAGACGAGATGTAACGAACGCATGAATAATGATCTCAGCGTCGCTTGTGGACAAAATGGAACGAATTTTAGCGATATTACGGAGATGAAAGAAGGCCGTTTTAGTAACACTCTTAATGTGTGACTCAAACGAGAGAGTTGGGTCGAAGATAATACCCAGATTCTTTACCGAGTCGCCTTGTGTAATTGTTTGGTTGTCAAATGTTAAGGTGGTATTATTAAATAGATGTCGGTGTTGAGCAGGACCGATAATCAGCATTTCCGTTTTCTTAGCGTTGAGTTGCAAAAAGTTAGTGGACATCCATTGTTTAATTTCATTAAGACACGCCTCCAGCTGACTACAATCCGGCGTGTTGGTCAGCTTTAGGGGCATGTAGAGTTGGGTGTCATCAGCATAATATAAGATATTTATACCTCTATTTCTTACATTATTGGATAATCTGATTAATCCAGGTGTCTGATCATTGTGACTACTCAGACACACCTAGATTCATCAGTTTATCCAATGATGTAAAACAGGAAATAAAGGAGCAGCCTTAAGTTCAGGAAGTACTGGAGCTGTGCATAGAGCCCATTGCTAGTACCACTACATCCCCAAGGAGGGTGAGTGTAACATGGGTCTAGCTGTGTGTGTGTGTTTGTGTGGCACACAGTTTTGCATACATTCATTTGATAAAGAAAAATGTTCACCCACCTGACTGGCTGCAGCAGTCCCGGTCGACATAGATGATAGATGACCTCAGGTTCAGCTTGGCCCGCATTCCTGTAGCGAGTAACGATGCCTTGGCACAACTCTTCCAACCCTGCACCTTCACCCGTTGTCAGAACAGCGTTCAGAACCTGGCCAAACTCGTTGCCGATGTTTGTCATCCATGCAGCACTGTCCCCATTCCCACCAGTCAGCTTCGTGGTGATCTGTAAAACAAACACTACATTCAAACACAAACTGAAGTCATTACCCCACTAAGAAGTAAACCAATTTCCTGTTTTGTTGTTATTGTACATGTTCTATTTTATATATTTTTTTACTGTTGAAACCCTCACCTTCTTTGTTGAATCCATCTTAAGAATTCTACCATAGGTAGAAGTGATCACTCCCTTCGTCTCATCCAGATGGCTGAGGATGTCAATCAATCAATGTTTACTTATATAGCCCTACATCACGAGTGTCTCAAAGGGCTGCACAAGACACAACGACATCCTCGGCTCAGATCCCACATCAGGGCAAGAAAAAACTCAACCCAATGGGATAACAATGAGAAACCTTGGAGGGGACCTTAAATCCAATCAATTGAAGAATATTTAAGTGGACATTTCAGTGTGCTGTGGTGTGGCAGAGCTAGCTGAAGAAGGGAGCAGAGATGGTGTTGGCTTTGGTGGTGGTAGTGTTGGCCTTTGTGGTAATGGTGTTGGTTTCCACGATAATGGCTCCATGAATACTGAATAGTGAACCAGTTGGATGTGGTTCAAAAGACCAACAGTACCCTGCACCTTGGCACCACAGGTGTCACACATCTCCTCTGTATGGTGGTCAGAGAGGTTTTCAAAGAAATATTCTCCCTCTACAAGCTTGTTGCACTTGTAGCACTGCACTCCCTGTCCTGCCACTGATGCTCCATATGTCCCGGCAAGAAATCTGCGTTCAAAGAACTCCGGCTTATTAGTGATTCCCAGAGCCCAAAAAAAGTCTGCGGGCTATAGAGCGCTTTCTATTCGGGCTCCAGTACTCTGGAATGCCCTCCCAGTAACAGTTAGAGATGCTACCTCAGTAGAAGCATTTAAGTCCCATCTTAAAACTCATTTGTATACTCTAGCCTTTAAATAGACCCCCTTTTTAGACCAGTTGATCTGCCGTTTCTTTTCTTCTCTCCTCTGCTCCCCTCTCCCTTGGGGAGGGGGAGTTGCACAGGTCCGGTGGCCATAGATGAAGTGCTGGCTGTCCAGAGTCGGGACCTCGGGTGGACCGCTAGCCTGTGCATCGGTTGGGGACATCTCTGCGCTGCTGACCCGTCTCCGCTCAGGACGGTTTCCTGCTGGCCCCACTATGGACTGGACTCTCGCTGATGTGTTGGATCCACTGTGGACTGGACTTTCACAATATTATGTCAGAGCCACTCGACATCCATTGCTTTCGGTCTCCCCTAGAGGGTGGGGGGTGGGGGGGGGGGGTGGGGTGGGGGGGGGGGGGGTGGGGGGGGGGGTGGGGGGGGGGGGGGTTACCCACATATGCGGTACTCGCCAAGGTTTCTCATAGTCATTCACAGCGATGTCCCACTGGGTGAGTTTTTCCTTGCCCGTATGTGGGCTCCGTACCGAGGATGTCGTTGTGGCTTGTGCAGCCCTTTGAGACACTTGTGATTTAGGGCTATATAAATAAACATTGATTGATTGATTGATGCTCCTGACTCGGTGTCTCCTCTCCTTGTCTCTGTGACTCCTCTCCCTGACTCTGTGTTGTTTCGGACTTCCCCCTGCCTCCGTGTCTCTGTTTCTCCTCTCCCTACCTCTGTGCCGATTCGGACTTGCCCTGCCTTCATCTCAACTTCTCCTGCCTTACTGGAGCCAGCCGGTGATGACAGATCTGCTGGCTAGGGGAGAGGGGAGTACAAAGTGAGGGCCATGCTACATGCAAGTAAGAATCCTACACTAACAGTTTTCTCCAGGATTGTGCAGATATATATTGTTCAATAAATAAATCCACATGCTACAGTGACTCATCAGGACTTAGTATATAGTTAGTAGGTAAATAGTAAATAATAAATAAGTTAGGTGATAGCTTATGGAACCCACAGGAGCACAGAAGGCTTCTCCCAAACAGATCCTTCGAGTGGCTCTGCAAGAGACAAGCATCTATATTCTCCAGGGCCTTTTTCCACTTATTGGCCCCTGGACGTTTGCCAGTTGAGTGTTATGGCACACACGCTTTTCCCTCTTCTGCGGGAGCACGTAGAAGCTCCACTAGACAGGCCCCCGCACGCGCTGTGCAGACCGTGCCCACACGCCGCCACAGCCGGAGGCAATCTGCAATCCACGCACCTGGGACTAATGAAAGGCGTCAGGATAAAGAGCCTCGCCGCTGACTTCTCCTCGTCGGAACGTAGCCCTGTGTACAGTAAGCTTCGCGTCTCTGACTTACCGCCTGCTCTCTCTCGCTTGCTTGTCTCCCTCGTGCCTTGTCCTGATTCCTTGTTGTCACTTTTTTTCCCCCACAGCTCCTCGTGTCTCAGCTTTTGCTGTGCGCCTCCGCTGCAACTATTTCCCCTAGACCTTGATTGCCTTCCCTGATCCCCGACCCCACGCTTGGACTTTGGACGCTTCTCTCCTGCCCCACGACTCCGCTCGGACCACGCACTTCTTTGCTTCTTCCCTCTGGACGCGGTCACATCCAACACGCACTCCAAAAAACCCTACGGTATTTACATACGGTTAATTTCCACACATAGCCTTCCATTCACACACATAGTAGCATACAAACCCCATGTAATCATCAAGCACTCAATAAAACCCTTTGAGCTTGATCCTCTGTTGTTGTGCCGTCTCCTTCCCCTTATCTAAACATAACATTGAGAAGTGGTATTGGCCCTGGGCATATTTTATACAGATGTCCCTCCAGCAAATGTCTGGTTTCCCTGTCTTAGTCATCTACAAAAATCGGCAGAGTTTATACGGCAAATAAACAAATAAATAGGTTACTATTGGTCTTCTGATTCTGTTATATCACCAATATCCCCACAATCGCCACACAGTGCTAGTCTATGTACATTGACGCCATTACAGGCAGAAGCTGCCATTAATAAATGAAGATGAGGTGGCACTCAGTTTTGCCTCAACATGGATTGTGCGCAATGACTCGGCAAACTGCTGGCCTGCTGTGCAGTGAGACTGTATTGCTATATGAATTATATCAGCTAACTAAACTATGGCATAGTTTAGTTAGCTGAGGTATATAATGTACAGTGTATTTTGTCAACAACTGTATGTGTGTAACGTATTTCTTGTGCTGAGCAATCATAAAACTGCTGCAAAGACGCACTGTGTGAGGCTCGCAGTAATCCGGCCTCCTGGTGGTAGAGGGCGGTAGTGATCCCAGAGATCATTCCTCGGCCGCAGAAGAAAAAGAAAAAAAGTTAGCAAGTCAATTAGTGCAGCGATTGTTTATTTCCTCTCGCCTGAACTTTTATTAAAAACATGGAGGATTACATATGTAAAATAAAACAGTTTTCTAAACTGGACTTTCAATCGAAGCAGGAGGTAATAATTAAAGGTAGACCAACGCCGGAGCTAAAAGGTTTGCTTTTGACTTCGGGGCGGAAGACCCGTTCTTTTCATACGGCGTGGTACACACGCAAAGGCTGGCTGTGTGGATGTCCAGCAAGAAAGGTAAGACCATAATAATGTTTTTTTTATTAAATGTGCTTTTTTGTGTGCTACAGTTTGTATGTGTAAAGAATGCTGGTATGAGCTTTTAAACATTACCCGTTAACTGCTGCCAATCATATGGTAAATAAGATACTCTTTAGGGTTCATATGTTTGTAAATCTGACTGTGTTGGTCATTCAACACGAACAATCTGAGTCTAAGAATAGATCTGACCAACCTGAGTCTATGAGCATGAACTGATCAAGCCTACTTGGATGAGAAGCGAAACATTTTCTAAGACAAACCAAACAGTCCAGTTGCAATGGATTGAATGCCTTGAGATTACAATGACCTGGATGACTGAAAACATCCATAGGCATTGATGTATTGAAAAACAGAATTTCTACGTCTATGTCACAGACAGAGGGGGAATTAGCTCAATTGGTAGAGCGCTCGCTTTGCATGTGAGAGGTAGCGGGATCGATACCTGCATTCTCCAAATGTTTTAACAACAAAAACAGGTTTCCTTTGAGTAGAAGTATGTAAATGAGCAAGCAAACTTCTTTCTGTTAAAGATGAGAAGTGATTTTGAGGAAACATGCAGAAAGGTCAGGTAGTCACCTCAGCTCTAGAAAGTCATGACACATGACAGTGTGATACTCTGTAACCACAGTCAAACATTGTTATTCTGATCTATGCGTTAACAACCTTTCGTCAGTTGAGGCCAACTAAAGAGAACAACAGCTCAATGAGGATGGGATTCGAACCCACGGGTGTAGAACACAATGGATTAGCAGTCCATCGCCTTAACCACTCAGCCACCTCATCTAGCTTTGTTCATGTCAATACATGCTGAGAGGCTGCAAATAATAGGTTTTATGAACAAAGTCTACATCACAACATGTAACCACATGGACATATAGGGGAATTAAGATATTGTTGTGTTATTTTTACAACATTAAAAAAATAGTAAACTGTATAAATATTTGGGGTTTTGGCACCAAACTTTGGACATAATCTGACCAATCTAAGTCTATGAACCCAAACTGATAAAGCCTACTTGGATGAAAGGCGAAACGTCAAGGTCAACCTTGACATTGATGACTGAACAGAGGAGGTGGTCTGCGAAATCAACTATTATCCACATACAACACTGTTCTTTCAACCATTCCTAAAATACTCTGCAATTTAGCCTCCAGCAAATAACAGGAGTTAGAAACACCCTGGTCACAGATGCTCCTTTGTGCCTTTGTTACAACTGAAATAAATGCTAACAAGGGTGATTCTGACTATGTTGGGCTGATAGTGGTCGATCCACAGTGATACTTCTGCCACACAATACCACAATGCGAACAAAGGGAAATTCCACTTCGATGACTGTCGTTGCTGCGATGCGTTGGCGACTTGTCCAAGGTGTTCACCACATTCCACCCAAATGCAGCTGAGAAAGGTTTCAGCACCCCACGCGACCCTAAAAGGGACAAGCGGTAGAAAGCGGATGAATGGAAGACTGTTGTTGGCACTGACAGTGGGAATGCTCTTCTGCATTTCACAGATGTTTTGCTCACTACGCTAGGACAGTATCATCTTTGCTCAGGCACACCCTCCTTGTGTTGGAGTAAAATAATTTGGGCTTTCGGCAATAGCCACAAGACTAGATCTGACCAATTGGAGTCAAAGGTTAAATCCGAACAATCTGAGTCCAAGAATAGATCTGACCAACCTGTTTCTATGAGCATGAACTGGCCAGGCCTACTTGGATGAGAAGCGAAACATTTTCTAAGACAAACCAAACAGTCCAGTTGCAATGGATTGAATGCCTTGAGATTACAATGACCTGGATGACTGAAAACATCCATAGGCATTGATGTATTGAAAAACAGAATTTCTACGTCTATGTCACAGACAGAGGGGGAATTAGCTCAAATGGTAGAGCGCTCGCTTTGCATGTGAGAGGTAGCGGGATCGATACCTGCATTCTCCAAATGTTTTAACGTCAAAAAAAGGTTTCCTTTGAGTAGAAGTAGGTAAATGAGCAAGCAAACTTCTTTATGTTAAAGATGAGAAGTGATTTTGAGGAAACATGCAGAAAGGTCAGGTAGTCACCTCAGCTCTAGAAAGTCGTGACACATGACAGTGTGATACTCTGTAACCACAGTCAAACATTGTTATTCTGATCTACGCGTTAACAACCTTTCGTCAGTTGAGGCCAACTAAAGAGAACAACAGCTCGATGAGGATGGGATTCGAACCCACGTGTGTAGAACACAATGGATTAGCAGTCCATCGCCTTAACCACTCGGCCACCTCATCTTAGTTTTTTCATGTCAATACTTGCTGAGAGGCTGCAAATAATAGTTTTTATGATCAAAGTCTACATCATAACATGTAACCACATGGACATATAGAGGAATTAAGATATTGTTGTGTTATTTTTACAACATTAAAAAAAATACTAAACTGTATAAATATTTGGGGTTTTGGCACCAAACTTTGGACATAATCTGACCAATCTAAGTCTATGAACCCAAACTGATAAAACCTACTTGGATGAGAGGCGAAACGTCAAGGTCAACCTTGACATTAATGACTGAACAGAGGAGGTGGTCTGCGAAATCACCTATAATCCACATACAACACTGTTCTTTCAACCATTCCTAAAATACTCTGCAATTTAGCCTCCAGCAAATAACAGGAGTTAGAAACACCCTGGTCACAGATGCTCCTTTGTGCCTTTGTTACAACTGAAGGAAATGCTAACAAGGGTGATTCTGACTATGTTGGGCTGATAGTGGTCGATCCACAGCGATACTTCTGCCAAACAATACCACAATGCGAACAAAGGGAAATTCCACTTCGATGACTGTCGTTGCTGCGATGCGTTGGCGACTTGTCCAAGGTGTTCACCGCATTCCACCCAAATGCAGCTGAGATAGGTTCCAGCACCCCACGCGACCCTAAAAGGGACAAGTTGTAGAAAGCGGATGAATGGATGGCTATTGTTGGCACTGACAGTGGGAATGCTCTTCTGCATCTCAACAGATGTTTTGCTCACTACGCTAGGACAGTATCATCTTTGCTCAGGCACACCCTCCTTGTGTTGGAGTAAAATAATTTGGGGTTTCGGCAATAGCCACAAGACTAGATCTGACCAATTGGAGTCAAAGGTTAAATCCGAACAATCTGAGTCTAAGAATAGATCTGACCAACCTGTTTCTATGAGCATGAACTGGCCAAGCCTACTTGGATGAGAAGCGAAACATTTTCTCAGACAAACCAAACAGTCCAGTTGCAATGGATTGAATGCCTTGAGATTACAATGACCTGGATGACTGAAAACATCCATAGGCATTGATGTATTGAAAAACAGAATTTCTACGTCTATGTCACAGGCAGAGGGGGAATTAGCTCAAATGGTAGAGCGCTCGCTTTGCATGTGAGAGGTAGCGGGATCGATACCTGCATTCTCCAAATGTTTTAACGTCAAAAAAAGGTTTCCTTTGAGTAGAAGTAGGTAAATGAGCAAGCAAACTTCTTTCCGTTAAAGATGAGAAGTGATTTTGAGGAAACATGCAGAAAGGTCAGGTAGTCACCTCAGCTCTAGAAAGTCGTGACACATGACAGTGTGATACTCTGTAACCACAGTCAAACATTGTTATTCTGATCTACGCGTTAACAACCTTTCGTCAGTTGAGGCCAACTAAAGAGAACAACAGCTCGATGAGGATGGGATTAGAACCCACGTGTGTAGAACACAATGGATTAGCAGTGCATCGCCTTAACCACTCGGCCACCTCATCTTAGTTTGTTCATGTCAATACTTGCTGAGAGGCTGCAAATAATAGTTTTTATGATCAAAGTCTACATCATAACATGTAACCACATGGACATATAGAGGAATTAAGATATTGTTGTGTTATTTTTACAACATTAAAAAAAATAGTAAACTGTATAAATATTTGGGGTCTTGGCACCAAACTTTGGACATAATCTGACCAATCTAAGTCTATGAACCCAAACTGATAAAACCTACTTGGATGAGAGGCGAAACTTCAAGGTCAACCTTGACATTAATGACTGAACAGAGGAGGTGGTCTGCGAAATCACCTATTATCCACACACAACACTGTTCTTTCAACCATCCCTAAAATACTCTGCAATTTAGCCTCCAGCAAATAACAGGAGTTAGAAACACCCTGGTCACAGATGCTCCTTTGTGGCTTTGTTACAACTGAAGGAAATGCTAACAAGGGTGATTCTGACTATGTTGGGCTGATAGTGGTCGATCCACAGCGATACTTCTGCCACACAATACCACAATGCGAACAAAGGGAAATTCCACTTCGATGACTGTCGTTGCTGCGATGCGTTGGCGACTTGTCCAAGGTGTTCACCGCATTCCACCCAAATGCAGCTGAGATAGGTTCCAGCACCCCACGCGACCCTAAAAGGGACAAGTTGTAGAAAGCGGATGAATGGATGGCTATTGTTGGCACTGACAGTGGGAATGCTCTTCTGCATCTCAACAGATGTTTTGCTCACTACGCTAGGACAGTATCATCTTTGCTCAGGCACACCCTCCTTGTGTTGGAGTAAAATAATTTGGGGTTTCGGCAATAGCCACTAGACTAGATCTGACCAATTGGAGTCAAAGGTTAAATCCGAACAATCTGAGTCTAAGAATAGATCTGACCAACCTGTTTCTATGAGCATGAACTGGCCAAGCCTACTTGGATGAGAACCGAAACATTTTCTAAGACAAACCAAACAGTCCAGTTGCAATGGATTGAATGCCTTGAGATTACAATGACCTGGATGACTGAAAACATCCATAGCCATTGATGTATTGAAAAACAGAATTTCTACGTCTATGTCACAGACAGAGGGGGAATTAGCTCAAATGGTAGAGCGCTCGCTTTGCATGTGAGAGGTAGCGGGATCGATACCTGCATTCTCCAAATGTTTTAACGACAAAGACAGGTTTCCTTTGAGTAGAAGTAGGTAAATGAGCAAGCAAACTTCTTTCTGTTAAAGATGAGAAGTGATTTTGAGGAAACATGCAGAAATGTCAGGTAGTCACCTCAGCTCTAGAAAGTCGTGACACATGACAGTGTGATACTCTGTAACCACAGTCAAACATTGTTATTCTGATCTATGCGTTTACAACCTTTCGTCAGTTGAGGCCAACTAAAGAGAACAACAGCTCAATGAGGATGGGATTCAAACCCACGCGTGTAGAACACAGTGGATTAGAAGTCCATCACCTTAACTACTCAGCCACCTCATCTAGCTTTGTTCATGTCAATACTTGCTGAGAGGCTGCAAATAATAGTTTTTCTGATCAAAGTCTACATCACAACATGTAACCACATGGACATATAGGGGAATTAAGATATTGTTGTGTTATTTTTACAACATTAAAAAGAAATAGTAAACTGTATAAATATTTGGGGTTTTGGCACCAAACTTTGGACATAATCTGACCAATCTAAGTCTATGAACCCAAACTGATAAAGCCTACTTGGATGAGAGGCGAAACGTCAAGGTCAACCTTGACATTGATGACTGAACAGAGGAGGTGGTCTGCGAAATCAACTATTATCCACATACAACACTGTTCTTTCAACCATTCCTAAAATACTCTGCAATTTAGCCTCCAGCAAATAACAGGAGTTAGAAACACCCTGGTCACAGATGCTCCTTTGTGCCTTTGTTACAACTGAAATAAATGCTAACAAGGGTGATTCTGACTATGTTGGGCTGATAGTTGTCGATCCACAGTGATACTTCTGCCACACAATACCACAATGCGAACGAAGGGAAATTCCACTTCGATGACTGTCGTTGCTGCGATGCGTTGGCGACTTGTCCAAGGTGTTCACCGCATTCCGCCCAAATGCAGCTGAGAAAGGTTTCAGCACCCCACGCGACCCTAAAAGGGACAAGCGGTAGAAAGCGGATGAATGGAAGACTGTTGTTGGCACTGACATTGGGAATGCTCTTCTGCATTTTAAAGATGTTTTGCTCACTACGCTAGGACAGTATCATCTTTGCTCAGGCACACACTCCTTGTGTTGGAGTAAAATAATTTGGGGTTTCGGCAATAGCCACAAGACTAGATCTGACCAATTGGAGTCAAAGGTTAAATCCGAACAATCTGAGTCTAAGAATAGATCTGACCAACCTGTTTCTATGAGCATGAACTGGCCAAGCCTACTTGGATGAGAAGCGAAACATTTTCTAAGACAAACCAAACAGTCCAGTTGCAATGGATTGAATGCCTTGAGATTACAATGACCTGGATGACTGAAAACATCCATAGGCATTGATGTATTGAAAAACAGCATTTCTACATCTATGTCACAGACAGAGGGGGAATTAGCTCAAATGGTAGAGCGCTCGCTTTGCATGTGAGAGGTAGCGGGATCGATACCTGCATTCTCCAAATGTTTTAACGACAAAGACAGGTTTCCTTTGAGTAGAAGTAGGTAAATGAGCAAGCAAACTTCTTTCTGTTAAAGATGAGAAGTGATTTTGAGGAAACATGCAGAGAGGTCAGGTAGTCACCTCAGCTCTAGAAAGTCGTGACAAATGACAGTGTGATACTCTGTAACCACAGTCAAGCATTGTTATTCTGATCTACGCGTTAACAACCTTTCGTCAGTTGAGGCCAACTAAAGAGAACAACAGCTCGATGAGGATGGGATTCGAACCCACGCGTGTAGAACACAATGGATTAGCAGTCCATCGCCTTAACCACTCGGCCACCTCATCTTAGTTTGTTCATGTCAATACTTGCTGAGAGGCTGCAAATAATAGTTTTTATGATCAAAGTCTACATCACAACATGTAACCACATGGACATATAGAGGAACTAAGATATTGTTGTGTTATTTTTACAACATTAAAAAAAATAGTAAACTGTATAAATATTTGGGGTTTTGGCACCAAACTTTGGACATAATCTGACCAATCTAAGTCTATGAACCCAAACTGATAAAGCCTACTTGGATGAGAGGCGAAACGTCAAGGTCAACCTTGACATTAATGACTGAACAGAGGAGGTGGTCTGCGAAATCACCTATTATCCACACACAACACTGTTCTTTCAACCATTCCTAAAATACTCTGCAATTTAGCCTCCAGCAAATAACAGGAGTTAGAAACACCCTGGTCACAGATGCTCCTTTGTGCCTTTGTTACAACTGAAGGAAATGCTAACAAGGGTGATTCTGACTATGTTGGGCTGATAGTGGTTGATCCACAGCGATACTTCTGCCACACAATACCACAATGCGAACGAAGGGAAATTCCACTTCCATGACTGTCGTTGCTGCGATGCTTTGGCGACTTGTCCAAGGTGTTCACCGCATTCCACCCAAATGCAGCTGAGATAGGTTCCAGCACCCCACGCGACCCTAAAAGGGACAAGCGGTAGAAAGCGGATGAATGGATGGCTATTGTTGGCACTGACAGTGGGAATGCTCTTCTGCATCTCAACAGATGTTTTGCTCACTACGCTAGGACAGTATCATCTTTGCTCAGGCACACCCTCCTTGTGTTGGAGTAAAATAATTTGGGGTTTCGGCAATAGCCACTTGACTAGATCTGACCAATTGGAGTCAAAGGTTAAATACGAACAATCTGAGTCTAAGAATAGATCTGACCAAAATGTTTCTATGAGCATGAACTGGCCAAGCCTACTTGGATGAGAACCGAAACATTTTCTAAGACAAACCATACAGTCCAGTTGCAATGGATTGAATGCCTTGAGATTACAATGACCTGGATGACTGAAAACATCCATAGGCATTGATGTATTGAAAAGCAGAATTTCTACGTCTATGTCACAGACAGAGGGGGAATTAGCTCAAATGGTAGAGCGCTCGCTTTGCATGTGAGCGGTAGCGGGATCGATACCTGCATTCTCCAAAAGTTTTAATGTCAAAAAAAGGTTTCCTTTGAGTAGAAGTAGGTTAATGAGCATACTTTTTTCTGTTAAAGATGAGGAGTCATTTTAAGGAAACATGCAGAAAGGTCAGGTAGTCACCTCAGTTCTAGAAAGTCGTTGACACATGACAGTGTGATACTCTGTAACCACAGTCAAACATTGTTATTCTGATCTACGCGTTCACAACCTTTCATCAGTTGAGGCCAACTAAAGAGAACAACAGCTCGATGAGGATGGGATTCGAACCCACGTGTGTAGAACACAATGGATTAGCAGTCCATCGCCTTAACCACTCGGCCACCTCATCTTAGTTTGTTCATGTCAATACTTGCTGAGAGGCTGCAAATAATAGTTTTTATGAACAAAGTCTACATCACAACATGTAACCACATGGACATATAGAGCAATTAAGATATTGTTGTGTTATTTTTAAAACATTAAAAAAAAATAGTAAACTGTATAAATATTTGGGGTTTTGGCACCAACCGTTGGACATAATCTGACCAATCTAAGTCTATAAACCCAAACTGATGAAGCCTACTTGGATGAGAGGCGAAACGTCAAGGTCAACCTTGACATTGATGACTGAACAGAGGAGGTGGTCTGCGAAATCACCTATTATCCACATACAATACTGTTCTTTTAACCATTCCTAAAATACTCTGCAATTTAGCCTCCAGCAAATAATAGGATTTAGAAACACCCTGGTCACAGATGCTCCTTTGTGCCTTTTTTACAACTGAAAGAAATGCTAACAAGGGTGATTCTGACTATGTTGGGCTGATAGTGGTCGATCCACACTCAAAAAAGTGAATGAGGTGTGTTGTGCACTATATATAATTTTTATGTTTTCAGTTTACTTAAAATACATGTCTTTGTTAAGTTAAAATATTTTTTTCTAATAAAGTCCATGTAATTGTGTCTTTGGTTATGTGTACAAAATAATTATGCGTTGGTTGATCACAAAACATTTAATTGAAGTGAATTATGATTGAAATACTTATTACATCCAGAAGGCGGCAGTAAGAAGAAAATTCAAATGCTTCACACTACACGTGCGCAAACTCTGAATCAACTTTCTTGTTTTTGCCGGTGAACTTGCCAACGGTCGTCACCATTTGTCTGCGTTTCTGGCTTGAGAGGTAGGAGGGCATTTTTCATCAATACTTATTGTATTATTTACATATTGAGCATGATTTAATTGTGTGTTTGTGATATAACACTTCTATATTTCCGTTGTGTTTGTGCTTCAGATAGCAGTAGCCAGTGCATGATAAAACTACACTACCTTCGGTCTGCTTTTACCCCGCCGACCCCCAGGCAGGTAGGTTAGCTACTAAAATAAAGCACCAGTGGCATTTGTCAAGGGTAAATGTCACCAACAACGGGAGCATTTGGTTATGTTTAACGAGCAGTAGAGCCGTTGTGGTGAGCTGGGAAGCGGGTGTTAGCCGCGAATGCTAACCGCTAGCGCTAGCCGAAGTTAAAGGCCTACTGAAAGCCACTACTACCGACCACGCAGTCTGATAGTTTATATATCAATGATGAAATCTTAACATTGCAACACATGCCAATACGGCCGGGTTAACTTATAAAGTGCAATTTTAAATTTCCCGCTAAACTTCCGGTTCGAAACGCCTCTGAGGGTTGACGTATGCGCGTGACGTCAATCATTGAAACGGAAGTATTCGGACACCATTGAAGTCGATACGAAATAGCTCTGTTTTCATCTCATTATTCCACATTATTCTGGACATCTGTGTTGGTGAATCTGTTGCAATTTGTTCATTGCATTATGGAGAAAGAAGCTGAGCAAGCAAAGAAGAAAGTTGTCGGTGCGAAGTGTCTATTTTGCGAGGGAAGTCAGCAACAACACGTACACAGCCGGCGCTTCTTTGTTTACATTCCCGAAAGATGCAGTCAAGATGGAAGAACTCGGACAACAGAGACTCTTACCAGGAGGACTTTGATTTGGATACACAGTTGCGATAACGTGAGTACACAGCTGCGCTTCCAAACATTTGATCGCTTGCTATAACTAGCTCGAGCTAGGAGCTAGGAGCTAGCATTAGGATTAATTTGTGGCATATTAAATATAAGCCTGGTTGTGTTGTGGCTAATAGAGTATATATATGTCTTGTGTTTATTTGTTGTTGTAGTCATTCCCAGCTGAATATCAGGTCCCACCCGCGCGCTTCCAAACATTTGATTGCTTGCCCGTACGTGCGTGTCATGTACGTAACTTTGATTAAATATATAAGCTTTATGAACCTTGGGTTAGGTGAACGGTTGTTTGGGCTGAGTGATTGTGTGTGTTATGCAGGTGTTTGAATTGTATTGGCGGGTTATATATACGGGATCCCGTCCATATTACCCGCTCGAGCTATAACTAGCTCGAGCTAGTAGCTAGGAGCTAGGAGCTAGCATAACAAACACCTAGGTGTTTTTATGCGGGATTATTTTGTGGCATATTAAATATAAGCCTGGTTGTGTTGTGGCTAATAGAGTATATATGTCTTGTGTTTATTTACTGTTGTAGTCATTCCCAGCTGAATATCAGGTCACCCCCGGCTCTCACAGCATCTTCCACTCCCCACTAGTCCTTCACTTGCACTTTCCTCATTTAAAAATATTTCATCCTCGCTCAAATTAATGGGGAAATGATCGCTTTTTTCGTTTAAATAAAAAAAATTCATTAAAGGCCTACTGAAATGAATTTTTTTATTTAAACGGGGATAGCAGATCTATTCTATGTGTCATACTTGATCATTTCGCGATATTGCCATATTTTTGCTGAAAGGATTTAGTATAGAACAACGACGATAAAGATCGCAACTTTTGGTATCTGATAAAAAAAAGGCTTGCCCCTACCGGAAGTAGCGTGACGTAGTCAATTGAACATATACGCAAAGTTCCCTATTGTTTACAATGATGGCCGCATGAAGTGAGAGAGATTCGGACCGAGAAAGCGACGATTTCCCCATTAATTTGAGCGAGGATGAAAGATTTGTGGATGAGTAAAGTGCAAGTGAAGGACTAGTGGGGAGTTGAAGCTATTCAGATAGGGAAGATGCTGTGAGAGCCGGGGGTGACCTGATATTCAGCTGGGAATGACTACAACAGTAAATAAACACAAGACATATATATACTCTATTAGCCACAACACAACCAGGCTTATATTTAATATGCCACAAATTAATCCTGCATAAAAACACCTACGTGTTTGTTATGCTAGCTCCTAGCTCCTCTGCTAGCTCCTAGCTCCATAGAACGCGCCAATACAACTCAAACACCTGATCAACACACACAATCACTCAGCCCAAAAGACCGTTCACCTAACCCAAGGTTCATAAAGCTTATATATTTTTAAAAAGTTACGTACGTGACGCGCACATACGGTCAAGCTATCAAATGTTTAGCAGCCAAGGCTGCATACTCACGGTACCTGATATTCAGCTGGGAATGACTACAACAGTAAATAAACACAAGACATATATATACTCTATTAGCCACAACACAACCAGGCTTATATTTAATATGCCACAAATTAATCCTGCATAAAAACACCTACGTGTTTGTTATGCTAGCTCCTAGCTCCTCTGCTAGCTCCTAGCTCCATAGAACACGCCAATACAATTCAAACACCTGATCAACACACACAATCACTCAGCCCAAAAGACCGTTCACCTAACCCAAGGTTCATAAAGCTTATATATTTTTAAAAAGTTACGTACATACGCAAAAAAAAAGTTGCGCACATACGGTCAAGCGATCAAATGTTTAGAAGCCAAAGCTGCATACTCACGGTAGCACGTCTGCGTCTTTGTCATCCAAATCAAAGTAATCCTGGTAAGAGTCTGTGTTGTCCCAGTTCTCTACAGGCGTCTCTGTATTCAAGTCAAAAGTCCTCCTGGTTAGAGTCTCTGTTATCCGAGTTCTTCCATCTTGACTGCATCTTTCGGGAATGTAAACAAAGACGCGCCGGCTGTGTACTGTTGTTGCTGACTTCGTTCGAAAAATACGTCCGTTTCGCACCGACAACTTTCTTCTTTGCTTGCTCAGCTTCTTTCTCCATAATGCAATGAACATAATGAATGAAAACAGAGCTTTTTTGTATTGTATTCAATGGGGAAGGCATACCTCTGTTCCCCGGGTTACGTCACGCGCATACGTCATCCTCAGAGGCGTTTCGAACCGGAAGTTTAGCGGCAAATTTAAAATGTCACTTTATAAGTTAACCCGGCCGTATTGGCATGTGTTATAATGTTAAGATTTCATCATTGATATATAAACTATCAGACTGCGTGGTCGGTAGTAGTGGGTTTCAGTAGGCCTTTAAGGCCTCTACACATGATACGCGGTAAAACACTTTGAACCGGCCGTTCCATTCAGTGCCTATGGAAGAGGCGGTAGCGGGGCGCACCGCTGTGTCCGAGTTTTCCGAACTATTTAACGTTGCATTAAAGTCGTATCCAGATGTCTGAAGAAAACGTAATGCTTGGAGGTTAAGATGTAGTCACCAGCTAACGGTTGTTAGAATACTAAGGTCGATTTAGCCGTTTACTGGCACTCTGCTCCCAACCTCGCGGTGAGCCCAGAGCAAAAAGCTGATTATGAGAATCGAGCTAGCTCAGCACTACAGCCCACATACTTGTTACCAGAGAGAGGTATTGTAAACATCCAGGACAGCTAACTTACTGGGGCCAGAAGCCCTTATTCCTTATTCTTCCTCCTGTCTGCCCATAGCACTGTACTCATAACAAGTATGATCACAACTAGTGATTTTAATACTGTGAATTGTGTTGCCAGTATTTTTATTTTTATTAACATTTATCAGGTAACAGATTAATTCTCTTGCTCTCGTTCTGAATGTGTTTTTATTTTTTAGATTTCTAGTTCTCTTTAAAACAAGTAATGAACTACATTAATGTATGGATCCACATGAATGGATGGATTTATGGATTAACATGATGAATTTCAGATCCTGGATGTGATAGCTGTTTCCTAACTCATCGATGTGGTTTAGACGGCACTGCTGAGCTTGCCCGTGGTATGTTAACAGTCAGACTTTTCTTTCTTAATACTGTTTTACAAATTGAGTTTCCTTTACCAATATATCATTTTTTGTTTTTTGCCTCCCAGATTTGAATGTGGCAGTGTAAAGGTTGCAGTTCAAAGACCTCAACTAGAGGCCAGTTGCTTAAACATTACAGATTAAATCATCCACATTATGGGCGCAGGCACCCATATCCTTGCCCATATAGTAGTTGTCCATGTACATCTAAGTCATGGAATGCACTCAGGTCACATTTGTGTAGAGTCCACACTAGAGAAACATCACAGCAAACATTGACATTGACGACATTCAGCTGTCATGTTTGTGGGTTCTCTGAAGTTTCCTCTGAAAAGGAGTATTTCACTCATATAAATTTGCATCTCAAAGCCAATGAAACAGTCCCCTGCATGTTCAAGGGCTGTACATTTAGGACAAATATTTATGGGACATTTAAATCACATAAAAATAGAAAGCACCTTGGTTATTCTTACAGTGACTTTAAACCTGGAATAGTTGCAGAAAGAGACAGTTTTGAGAGCTCAAGTGTTTCAGGTGAACATGGAGACAATGAAGAATCAGAAGCAGCCCAGCTTGAAGTGCAGTCTAGTTTTCAGAGGGACTGCTCAGAAAATCTTGAGAAGATGATAGAAGAGAAACTTGCAGCAGTGTTGCTTAAGCTGGAAAACATACTCCATGTTCCCAGCAATGCAGTTGATGAACTTTTACAGGACTTGCACTTCCTAATAAGTTCCGCATCCCAGACTACATTAAATACCATTGTTTCAGATTTTTGTACAAAGCATAATCTTGTTCTCGATGCAAAAGAAACTGAGGAATTGGCCTCTGCCTTCTGTCTTGCTAATCCCTTGACCAAAGCAATTGGAGATCAGGGCCCACTTGGCACTGCTTTTAAGCGGAAACAGTACTTCAAAGACAAGTTCCAAGTAGTTGAACCAGTTGAATATGTTTTGGATAAGGAGCGCAACCATACCTACCAATATGTACCATTATTGCAGTCATTGCAGCAGCTCCTTAGCAAAGATGGTATAATTGATGCTGTAGTAGAAAACTGGAGTGCTCACCAAAATGAAACTGCACAAGAATACAAGTCATTTCAGGATGGAGAATTTTTCAAACAAAATGAGTTCCTATCTTCAGGGGAATTGAGAATACATGTGACCCTTTATATTGATGAGTTTGAAGTGTGCAACCCTCTGGGCACTTCCAGAAAGAAGCATAAACTTTGCGCTATGTACTGGATTTTGAGCAACTTACCCCCAGGCCAGCACTCTTCTTTGTCATCCATCTACTTGGCAGTGCTGTGTAAAAGTAACTTGATCAAGGAATACGGATATGGGAAAGTGCTTGAACATCTTTTGCGTGATCTGGTTGTCTTGGAAGAGCATGGCGTGTTTGTCCCACAGATTGGAAAAAATATTCAAGGCACAGTACAATGTGTTGCTGCAGACAATCTCGGTGCCCATGGAATTGCAGGCTTTGTGGAAAGTTTTTCAGGAAAGTTTGTTTGTCGATTTTGCACAGGGAGTTTCAGTGATTTTCAGACCAAGCAGGTTCTGTCGGGTGAGTTTAGTCTTAGATCCAAAGACGAACACAAAGAACATGTTAAACATGCAGTGGAAAATGGAAAGCCTTGTGTTGGAGTAAAAAGGCCATGTGTGCTGACAGAAAATCTTTCTCATTTTGATGTAACAACTGGATATCCACCTGATGTACTCCACGATCTGTTGGAGGGTATTGTTCCAGTGGAACTTGCACAGTGCCTGGGTGTGTTGATATCCAAACAATACCTCTCTTTGGACACTTTAAATAAGGTAATTCTCAATTTCCCCTACAAAGGAGAAGATAAAACAAACCGCCCTCATGTTGTGCCACAAAAACTTTTAAGCAAAAAGACAATAGGTGGCAATGCAGCTGAAAACTGGACCCTCATAAGATTGCTGCCTTTCATGATTGGAGATGTTATACCTGATGATGAACCAGTGTGGGAGATAATTTTGGATTTAAAAGATATAGTGGAACTTGCTGTTTCCCAGATCCATACAGAAGAATCAATTGGATATCTTCAGTTCAAAATATCTGATCACAGACAGAAATATCAAGAAGCATTTCCGAACCAAAAACTCCTCCCAAAGCATCACTTCTTAGAGCATTACCCTCACATGACCCGATGTTTTGGTCCTCTAGTCAGGGTCTGGACCATGAGATTTGAAGGCAAACACAGTTTTTTTAAGCAAGTTGCCCATCACACCAAGTGTTTCAAGAATGTTGCTCTAACACTGTCAAGAAAACACCAGATGATGATTGCGTATCACTTGCACTCATCATGTCCACAGAAACCTGCAGTTGAAGTATCAGGAATATCGAGAGTCCCTGTTGAGGTGCTGAAAGATGATGTATCATTGCCTCTTCAGCAGATGTACCCAAACCTGGCAGAAGTAAACATGGCTAACAGTGCAGATTACAAGGGGATCAACTATAGAAATGGAATGATAGTCATTTGTGGATTTTCTGATGGGCTACCTGAATTCGGAGAGATAATAAGGATATGTGTACTTCAGGATATGCTGAACTTCTTAGTCAAGATGTTCTCAGCTTGGTTTAGGGAGCACTACCGGGCCTTTGAACTGCAACCATGTACAACTGGCACAATGTCCCTGATAACACATGACGAACTGGCAGAGAAGTACCCATTACATGATTACTTTGTTGGGCCCCTTCGACTGGTTACATTTAAAAGATATCCATATATTAAAAGGAAGTGTTGAATATGTGAGTAAATGGCTTTAATTGATAGCTTACTAAATGTGCACCTAATACTAACCCGTTACCTCTTTCCACTTGGCTGTTTACTTTCCTGTTTCTGTACATGCACTAACTCCGTGTCACTGGTAGGGCTGGGCAATATTTTGATATCATATCGATATTGTGATGACACTTGATATCATCTGTGATTTTGGATATTGAAATATCAGAATATGGCATAAGTATAGTCTCTTCCTAGGTTTAAAGGCTACATTCTTTCAAAGTGTGTCCATTACATTAAAGTGATGACATTTTCTGAACTAGCAATTATTTGCTTTTACCCACATATAAATTATGATTATTTTCAAAAATCTAGTTGTGTAAATATTTTCTAGAAGCACTATAGTCATCCCCACTATATCATCACAATATCGATATTGAGGTATTTGGTCAAAAATGTCATATTGCCAATTCCAACCTAAATCAACTAATTTGAGCACTGTTAACCATAGTATGACACGTTTGTTTCCCATGCTACTATCATTGTCACTGGCTTCTGTCTGTGGATTGCTCAATGTTTGCTTCAGTGTCCAGTTCGTTTTACATATGACCAAAGTCAGTTGGTTTCTTTCTCATTTGAATGCTTTTAATGTATACATATTTAATGACTTCATACTTTTGTTTTCATCTTCTCTAGACTGACTCATTAGGATGATGGCTGCACCAGTAAAACTACGGATTATCCTTGGTTCCAACAATGCTGAAAAACTGACCATAGAATCAGGCATGCCAATGTCTGTTGAGGATCTTGCAAATGAGATCAAACGTCAGTTTGATATAGAGGAGGACATTAGACTCCAGTACATGGACAGTGACTTTGATAACGAATTTGTTAACCTTAACAAAATTTGCGACATTCAAGACAAGAGCACAGTGAAAATCATCCGCTTGTCCGATGCTCTAGACCTCAGCCAAGGCAGCATGAACCAGAGTGGGGAAGAAGCATTCTTGTCATCTTCTGACACATTAAAACTCTCCTCTGATTCAGAATCTTCTCGATCACATTGGCCCACAGAATTCCAAATTCCAAAGTTTTCATATGACGTGGAGATGCAACTTCGAAGTGCAAACCAGGACTTTGTATCAAATGGAGTTCTTCTGACCCCCGGTCATAAACTTAAATCAGACATCTTGGAAAGTCTGGCTCAGGAAATCATCAAGTTCAAGGCATATCCCTCAAACTTGGAAATTGAATCTGTTGCTGAAGCTTTAATCAAAGCACATCCATGTTTGAGAGAACAGGGATCCTTCTGTGGTTTCTACGGCTGGAAAATAAGCCTCAAGTATAAGATGGCAAACTACAGGACAAAACTTAGAAACTTGGGGTGCCCAGAACTGAGCATCAATTCCCTCAAGCACAAACCTGCAGATAGATGTCAGCCCGCCTATGATGTCAAAAAAGCAAGGAAAGCCGAAGTCAATTTTTTCCCCCCCTTTCCTGCTGGAGAGACCCAGGACAGCCTTGAAGGGGAAAGATTGGCGTTGTTATCTGAGGTCAAGAAGAGACATAATGATAAAGTTGTCAAAGAAAAGATGGCTAAGACCTTCGCATACAGAAGGCAAGAGGTCGTCAGAGACAAGCCCATGATCATGGAGTTCAAGATCAGATGGCCAGGACTCTTCACTGTCGCAGAGGTATGAAATGCTTTTTAAATCGGCTATAGTCAACAATTTCAATTTATTTATTTTTTGCAATTCTGCTATATTGCATAGTGACAGACATGGAGGGCAGGGGAGAGAGAGTTGTAATGGCTTCCAGTCACATGGGAATGTTAATCATTTTGTGTAAAATGTAACACAGGAAAGGCTGTTATACTACAGTACAACCTGTTTTTGTACATTCTTGTGAAAGTATTTCTGTTTTAAATGTTAAATGCTTTAATAGGTACCAATAATATGTTGTTTGTGGACATTATGTTTTCAGGTGGAAGCAGAATTTGTGAGGATCACTACTGGTCCCCTTGTCTCAAAGTTCCATGCACAGCTTGACCGACACACTGCCCAGCTCATCAAAGTGTTCAAGAAGAAAGGAGGCTCTGCAGGGACTACCATCAGAAGGATTTTGGTCCCAATCACACAGGTATGTTTTGCTATCGCTACAGATATGAGATGGGGTGAGAGAGAAAGGGGGAGACATGCAGCAAAGGGAGTCGAACCCGCGGCTGCTGCCTCGAGGACCTTCGGCCTCTTTACATGTGGCGACTGCTCTAACCACTGTTAGCCGCCCCAGCGAGTCAGTTTTGACAAGTTAACAGTCAGAATAATATCTCTGTATTTTTTTCTTTCTTTAGAATGAAACTGTTGAAAAGAGGAGGGAGTGCATCCTCAGGGCGCTTTGTATCTACCTCAACGAAGACCCGAACATCCTCTTCAAAGAATACCTGGTTGGTAATTTTAATAGTTTAGTTTCTACCTGTAATAAATAATTTTCAATTTTAACCTCTGTGGGGGTGGTACCAAAGCCACTGACGTTGATGGCTCGTTGGTGCCCTGGGTGAAGCTTCGTTAGGGCTCCATTTTGCTGTAACAGCCAACTCTAAGAAATATATATATTAGATTAAATAACTCAGGTGACAGATTCATTCTCTAAAATTTTGCTGGAATCACTCGGCACTGCTTTATCTTATTTTTACACAAATATCACTTTCTGAAGTATGTAGTTATTTTCATTAAAAGGAAACCTAAAAGGCAAAAGTTAATCTTTGGAATTCTACAAAATCTGTGATTTCATAGATTGGTTGTGTCCTTTCTTTCTCCCCTATGTAAAGGATACTGCTGGCACCGCTGCACAGAGGGAGCTTGAGCAACTTACCCTTGGCATCTACATCATCAAAGTCGAGGGAGGTGATGCCACCACTCCTCCAGCTGATGTTGGAATAGTGATCGAGGGTGTTGAAGTTCTTCATGACCTGGACGTCACCTCTGCATGTGCACTCTTAATGGGTGTAATATATGCACTGAACCTCAGTTATCCTAAGGAACTGAAGACCTTCTTTGAAGGACTTCAAAAGCTCTTCCTTCAGCTGGATGCTGGCAGACTCTCAGCCAAGGTACAAATGCTCAAGAACAAACTGTATGAATGAACCAAACATTGATTTGGATGCTGAAGTGACAAGTTAAGTGAGAGACCATGCAGCACCAAATTTGTTGACAACTGAATGGAAATAGAAATAGCTAATCTTCTAGCTGAAGTTATTGTTTACGTAGATATTGAAAACACTTTCATAACCAGAGGACCATAAGAACTTCGTGTAGTGGCTGCAACACGAGCTGACATGCTTGTAAAAATGTTTTCCTTCCACACTACTAAATTAAAGGTTGACAGCAGCACATGTTGTTATAGTTTGACTATTATGCTGTTTAAAAAAAAAGAGAACTACAAGTTTGTTATATTGTCACACAATAATATTGACAAATCAGGGATGTTTTGTTTGTTTATGCTGCATCAAGGTAGTTTATAATTGTTAGTGTTGGGTAACGATGCAAAACAAGTTGACATGTTTGTCAATATAATTACATTTCAGGGTATTCCCTCCACAATATTAAAAATGGTTAGATTACAATGCTGTTACAAAAACAAAAAATTGAGAACTGCAAGCCTGTTGGATTGTTGGATTGCATAAAAGCAGTTTGCAACTGTTGGTGTTGAACCATGCTGCACCCTAATATCTGTTAGGGTTTTATTTTGGACCAAGTGGCAACAAAATGTTCAATAAATATCGCTTAATAAAGGAAATGACAAATATATGTTGGGTGTACGAAATTCATTTGTGTGGAACCTGTTGACAAACTAGAATTAGGTCACACTAATTAGTATAAAATAAATTGGATGAAAACCTATTTTTATAAATTGAACTTAAATTTATTATTTTACTTCTATAAATAAAATATATGTTTAAAGGACAAATGTAAAACATGTAGCCTGTATATATATTATTTATGTCCATATAACATAACTGAATTCGATTGGATAAACTTAAATATCTCTTGTTGAACGGAAGTAATTTTATCTAGTTGGGTCAATTATTTAACTAACATAATACAATTATGTGGAACCTGTTGACAAAATAAATTTAATTAAAGTCAATGTTTCAATTTTTTGAGTGCACAGCGATACTTCTGCCACACAATACCACAATGCGAACGAAGGGAAATTCCACTTCGATGACTGTCGTTGCTGCGATGCGTTGGCGACTTGTCCAAGGTGTTCACCGCATTCCACCCAAATGCAGCTGAGATAGTTTTCCAGCACCCCACGCGACCCTAAAAGGGACAAGCGGTAGAAAGCGGATGAATGGATGACTGTTGTTGGCACTGACAGTGGGAATGCTCTTCTGCATCTCAACAGATGTTTTGCTCACTACGCTAGGACAGTATCATCTTTGCTCAGGCACACCCTCCTTGTGTTGGAGTAAAATAATTTGGGGTTTCGGCAATAGCCACTAGACTAGATCTGACCAATTGGAGTCAAAGGTTAAATCCGAACAATCTGAGTCCAAGAATAGATCTGACCAACCTGTTTCTATGAGCATGAACTGGCCAAGCCTACTTGGATGAGAAGCGAAACATTTTCTAAGACAAACCAAACAGTCCAGTTGCAATGGATTGAATGCCTTGAGATTACAATGACCTGGATGACTGAAAACATCCATAGGCATTGATGTATTGAAAAACAGCATTTCTACGTCTATGTCACAGACAGAGGGGGAATTAGCTCAAATGGTAGAGCGCTCGCTTTGCATGTGAGAGGTAGCGGGATCGATACCTGCATTCTCCAAATGTTTTAACGACAAAGACAGGTTTCCTTTGAGTAGAAGTAGGTAAATGAGCAAGCAAACTTCTTTCTGTTAAAGATGAGAAGTGATTTTGAGGAAACATGCAAAAAGGTCAGGTAGTCACCTCAGCTCTAGAAAGTCGTGACAAATGACAGTGTGATACTCTGTAACCACAGTCAAACATTGTTATTCTGATCTACGCGTTAACAACCTTTCGTCAGTTGAGGCCAACTAAAGAGAACAACAGCTCGATGAGGATGGGATTCGAACCCACGCGTGTAGAACACAATGGATTAGCAGTCCATCGCCTTAACCACTCGGCCACCTCATCTTAGTTTGTTCATGTCAATACTTGCTGAGAGGCTGCAAATAATAGTTTTTATGATCAAAGTCTACATCACAACATGTAACCACATGGACATATAGAGGAATTAAGATATTGTTGTGTTATTTTTACAACATTAAAAAAAATAGTAAACTGTATAAATATTTGGGGTTTTGGCACCAAACTTTGGACATAATCTGACCAATCTAAGTCTATGAACCCAAACTGATAAAGCCTACTTGGATGAGAGGCGAAACGTCAAGGTCAACCTTGACATTAATGACTGAACAGAGGAGGTGGTCTGCGAAATCACCTATTATCCACACACAACACTGTTCTTTCAACCATTCCTAAAATACTCTGCAATTTAGCCTCCAGCAAATAACAGGAGTTAGAAACACCCTGGTCACAGATGCTCCTTTGTGCCTTTGTTACAACTGAAAGAAATGCTAACAAGGGTGATTCTGACTATGTTGGGCTGATAGTGGTCGATCCACAGCGATACTTCTGCCACACAATACCACAATGCGAACGAAGGGAAATTCCACTTCGATGACTGTCGTTGCTGCGATGCGTTGGCGACTTGTCCAAGGTGTTCACCGCATTCCACCCAAATGCAGCTGAGATAGTTTTCCAGCACCCCACGCGACCCTAAAAGGGACAAGCGGTAGAAAGCGGATGAATGGATGACTGTTGTTGGCACTGACAGTGGGAATGCTCTTCTGCATCTCAACAGATGTTTTGCTCACTACGCTAGGACAGTATCATCTTTGCTCAGGCACACCCTCCTTGTGTTGGAGTAAAATAATTTGGGGTTTCGGCAATAGCCACTAGACTAGATCTGACCAATTGGAGTCAAAGGTTAAATCCGAACAATCTGAGTCCAAGAATAGATCTGACCAACCTGTTTCTATGAGCATGAAATGGCCAAGCCTACTTGGATGAGAAGCGAAACATTTTCTAAGACAAACCAAACAGTCCAGTTGCAATGGATTGAATGCCTTGAGATTACAATGACCTGGATGACTGAAAACATCCATAGGCGTTGATGTATTGAAAAACAGCATTTCTACGTCTATGTCACAGACAGAGGGGGAATTAACTCAAATGGTAGAGCGCTCGCTTTGCATGTGAGAGGTAGCGGGATCGATACCTGCATTCTCCAAATGTTTTAACGTCAAAAAAAGGTTTCCTTTGAGTAGAAGTAGGTAAATGAGCAAGCAAACTTCTTTCTGTTAAAGATGAGAAGTGATTTTGAGGAAACATGCAGAAAGGTCAGGTAGTCACCTCAGCTCTAGAAAGTCGTGACACATGACAGTGTGATACTCTGTAACCACAGTCAAACATTGTTATTCTGATCTACGCGTTAACCTTTCGTCAGTTGAGGCCAACTAAAGAGAAAAACAGCTCGATGAGGATGGGATTCGAACCCACGCGTGTAGAACACAATGGATTAGCAGTCCATCGCCTTAACCACTCGGCCACCTCATCTTAGTTTGTTCATGTCAATACTTGCTGAGAGGCTGCAAATAATAGTTTTTATGAACAAAGTCTACATCACAACATGTAACCACATGGACATATAGAGGAATTAAGATATTGTTGTGTTATTTTTATAACATTAAAAAAAAATAGTAAACTGTATAATTATTTGGGGTTTTGGCACCAACCGTTGGACATAATCTGACCAATCTAAGTCTATTAACCCAAACTGATGAAGCCTACTTGGATGAGAGGCGAAACGTCAAGGTCAACCTTGACATTGATGACTGAACAGAGGAGGTGGTCTGCGAAATCACCTATTATCCACATACAACACTGTTCTTTCAACCATTCCTAAAATACTCTGCAATTTAGCCTCCAGCAAATAACAGGAGTTACAAACACCCTGGTCACAGATGCTCCTTTGTGCCTTTGTTACAACTGAAATAAATGCTAACAAGGGTGATTCTGACTATGTTGGGCTGATAGTGGTCGATCCACAGCGATACTTCTGCCACACAATACCACAATGCGAACGAAAGGAAATTCCACTTCGATGACTGTCGTTGCTGCGATGCTTTGGCGACTTGTCCAAGGTGTTCACCGCATTCCACCCAAATGCAGCTGAGATAGGTTCCAGCATCCCACGCGACCCTAAAAGGGACAAGCGGTAGAAAGCGGATGAATGGATGGCTATTGTTGGCACTGGCAGTGGGAATGCTCTTCTGCATCTCAACAGATGTTTTGCTCACTACGCTAGGACAGTATCATCTTTGCTCAGGCACACCCTCCTTGTGTTGGAGTAAAATAATTTGAGGTTTCGGCAATAGCCACTAGACTACATCTGACCAATTGGAGTCAAAGGTTAAATCCGAACAATCTGAGTCTAAGAATAGATCTGACCAACCTGTTTCTATGAGCATGAACTGGCCAAGCCTACTTGGATGAGAACCGAAACATTTTCTAAGACAAACCAAACAGTCCAGTTGCAATGGATTGAATGCCTTGAGATTACAATGACCTGGATGACTGAAAACATCCATAGGCATTGATGTATTGAAAAGCAGAATTTCTACGTCTATGTCACAGACAGAGGGGGAATTAGCTCAAATGGTAGAGCGCTCGCTTTGCATGTGAGCGGTAGCGGGATCGATACCTGCATTCTCCAAAAGTTTTAATGTCAAAAAAAGGTTTCCTTTGAGTAGAAGTAGGTTAATGAGCATACTTTTTTCTGTTAAAGATGAGAAGTCATTTTAAGGAAACATGCAGAAAGGTCAGGTAGTCACCTCAGTTCTAGAAAGTCGTTGACACATGACAGTGTGATACTCTGTAACCACAGTTAAACATTGTTATTCTGATCTACGCGTTCACAACCTTTCATCAGTTGAGGCCAACTAAAGAGAACAACAGCTCGATGAGGATGGGATTCGAACCCATGCGTGTAGAACACAATGGATTAGCAGTCCATCGCCTTAACCACTCGTCCACCTCATCTTAGTTTGTTCATGGCAATACTTGCTGAGAGGCTGCAAATAATAGTTTTTATGAACAAAGTCTACATCACAACATGTAACCACATGGACATATAGAGCAATTAAGATATTGTTGTGTTATTTTTAAAACATTAAAAAAAAATAGTAAACTGTATAAATATTTGGGGTTTTGGCACCAACCGTTGGACATAATCTGACCAATCTAAGTCTATAAACCCAAACTGATGAAGCCTACTTGGATCAGAGGCGAAACGTCAAGGTCAACCTTGACATTGAGGACTGAACAGAGGAGGTGGTCTGCGAAATCACCTATTAACCACATACAACACTGTTCTTTTAACCATTCCTAAAATACTCTGCAATTTAGCCTCCAGCAAATAATAGGAGTTAGAAACACCCTGGTCACAGATGCTCCTTTGTGCCTTTTTTACAACTGAAAGAAATGCTAACAAGGGTGATTCTGACTATGTTGGGCTGATAGTGGTCGATCCACAGCGATACTTCTGCCACACAATACCACAATGCGAACGAAGGGAAATTCCACTTCGATGACTGTCGTTGCTGCGATGCGTTGGCGACTTGTCCAAGGTGTTCACCGCATTCCACCCAAATGCAGCTGAGATAGTTTTCCAGCACCCCACGCGACCCTAAAAGGGACAAGCGGTAGAAAGCGGATGAATGGATGACTGTTGTTGGCACTGACAGTGGGAATGCTCTTCTGCATCTCAACAGATGTTTTGCTCACTACGCTAGGACAGTATCATCTTTGCTCAGGCAAACCCTCCTTGTGTTGGAGTAAAATAATTTGGGGTTTCGGCAATAGCCACTAGACTAGATCTGACCAATTGGAGTCAAAGGTTAAATCCGAACAATCTGAGTCTAAGAATAGATCTGACCAACCTGTTTCTATGAGCATGAACTGGCCAAGCCTACTTGGATGAGAACCGAAACATTTTCTAAGACAAACCAAACAGTCCAGTTGCAATGGATTGAATGCCTTGAGATTACAATGACCTGGATGACTGAAAACATCCATAGGCATTGATGTATTGAAAAGCAGAATTTCTACGTCTATGTCACAGACAGAGGGGGAATTATCTCAAATGGTAGAGCGCTCGCTTTGCATGTGAGCGGTAGCGGGATCGATACCTGCATTCTCCAAAAGTTTTAATGTCAAAAAAAGGTTTCCTTTGAGTAGAAGTAGGTTAATGAGCATACTTTTTTCTGTTAAAGATGAGAAGTAATTTTAAGGAAACATGCAGAAAGGTCAGGTAGTCACCTCAGTTCTAGAAAGTCGTTGACACATGACAGTGTGATACTCTGTAACCACAGTCAAACATTGTTATTCTGATCTACGCGTTCACAACCTTTCGTCAGTTGAGGCCAACTAAAGAGAACAACAGCTCGATGAGGATGGGATTCGAACCCACGCGTGTAGAACACAATGGATTAGCAGTCCATCGCCTTAACCACTCGGCCACCTCATCTAGCTTTGTTCATGTCAATACTTGCTGAGAGGCTGCAAATAATAGTTTTTATGAACAAAGTCTACATCACAACATGTAACCACATGGACATATAGAGGAATTAAGATATTGTTGTGTTATTTTTAAAACATTAAAAAAAAATAGTAAACTGTATAAATATTTGGGGTTTTGGCACCAACCGTTGGACATAATCTGACCAATCTAAGTCTATAAACCCAAACTGATGAAGCCTACTTGGATGAGAGGCGAAACGTCAAGGTCAACCTTGACATTGATGACTGAACAGAGGAGGTGGTCTGCGAAATCACCTATTATCCACATACAACACTGTTCTTTCAACCATTCCTAAAATACTCTGCAATTTAGCCTCCAGCAAATAATAGGAGTTAGAAACACCCTGGTCACAGATGCTCCTTTGTGCCTTTGTTACAACTGAAAGAAATGCTAACAAGGGTGATTCTGACTATGTTGGGCTGATAGTGGTCGATCCACAGCGATACTTCTGCCACACAATACCACAATGCGAACGAAGGGAAATTCCACTTCGATGACTGTCGTTGCTGCGATGCGTTGGCGACTTGTCCAAGGTGTTCACCGCATTCCACCCAAATGCAGCTGAGATAGTTTTCCAGCACCCCACGCGACCCTAAAAGGGACAAGCGGTAGAAAGCGGATGAATGGATGACTGTTGTTGGCACTGACAGTTGGAATGCTCTTCTGCATCTCAACAGATGTTTTGCTCACTACGCTAGGACAGTATCATCTTTGCTCAGGCACACCCTCCTTGTGTTGGAGTAAAATAATTTGAGGTTTCGGCAATAGCCACTAGACTACATCTGACCAATTGGAGTCAAAGGTTAAATCCGAACAATCTGAGTCTAAGAATAGATCTGACCAACCTGTTTCTATGAGCATGAACTGGCCAAGCCTACTTGGATGAGAACCGAAACATTTTCTAAGACAAACCAAACAGTCCAGTTGCAATGGATTGAATGCCTTGAGATTACAATGACCTGGATGACTGAAAACATCCATAGCCATTGATGTATTGAAAAACAGAATTTCTACGTCTATGTCACAGACAGAGGGGGAATTAGCTCAAATGGTAGAGCGCTCGCTTTGCATGTGAGAGGTAGCGGGATCGATACCTGCATTCTCCAAATGTTTTAACGACAAAGACAGGTTTCCTTTGAGTAGAAGTAGGTAAATGAGCAAGCAAACTTCTTTCTGTTAAAGATGAGAAGTGATTTTGAGGAAACATGCAGAAATGTCAGGTAGTCACCTCAGCTCTAGAAAGTCGTGACACATGACAGTGTGATACTCTGTAACCACAGTCAAACATTGTTATTCTGATCTATGCGTTTACAACCTTTCGTCAGTTGAGGCCAACTAAAGAGAACAACAGCTCAATGAGGATGGGATTCAAACCCACGCGTGTAGAACACAGTGGATTAGAAGTCCATCACCTTAACTACTCAGCCACCTCATCTAGCTTTGTTCATGTCAATACTTGCTGAGAGGCTGCTAATAATAGTTTTTATGATCAAAGTCTACATCACAACATGTAACCACATGGACATATAGGGGAATTAAGATATTGTTGTGTTATTTTTACAACATTAAAAAGAAATAGTAAACTGTATAAATATTTGGGGTTTTGGCACCAAACTTTGGACATAATCTGACCAATCTAAGTCTATGAACCCAAACTGATAAAGCCTACTTGGATGAGAGGCAAAACGTCAAGGTCAACCTTGACATTGATGACTGAACAGAGGAGGTGGTCTGCGAAATCAACTATTATCCACATACAACACTGTTCTTCAACCATTCCTAAAATACTCTGCAATTTAGCCTCCAGCAAATAACAGGAGTTAGAAACACCCTGGTCACAGATGCTCCTTTGTGCCTTTGTTACAACTGAAAGAAATGCTAACAAGGGTGATTCTGACTATGTTGGGCTGATAGTTGTCGATCCACAGTGATACTTCTGCCACACAATACCACAATGCGAACGAAGGGAAATTCCACTTCGATGACTGTCGTTGCTGCGATGCGTTGGCGACTTGTCCAAGGTGTTCACCGCATTCCGCCCAAATGCAGCTGAGAAAGGTTTCAGCACCCCACGCGACCCTAAAAGGGACAAGCGGTAGAAAGCGGATGAATGGAAGACTGTTGTTGGCACTGACATTGGGAATGCTCTTCTGCATTTTAAAGATGTTTTGCTCACTACGCTAGGACAGTATCATCTTTGCTCAGGCACACCCTCCTTGTGTTGGAGTAAAATAATTTGGGGTTTCGGCAATAGCCACAAGACTAGATCTGACCAATTGGAGTCAAAGGTTAAATCCGAACAATCTGAGTCTAAGAATAGATCTGACCAACCTGTTTCTATGAGCATGAACTGGCCAACCCTACTTGGATGAGAAGCGAAACATTTTGTAAGACAAACCAAACAGTCCAGTTGCAATGGATTGAATGCCTTGAGATTACAATGACCTGGATGACTGAAAACATCCATAGGCATTGATGTATTGAAAAACAGAATTTCTACGTCTATGTGACAGACAGAGGGGGAATTAGCTCAAATGGTAGAGCGCTCGCTTTGCATGTGAGAGGTAGCGGGATCGATACCTGCATTCTCCAAATGTTTTAACGACAAAGACAGGTTTCCTTTGAGTAAATGAGCAAGCAAACTTCTTTCTGTTAAAGATGAGAAGTGATTTTGAGGAAACATGCAGAAAGGTCAGGTAGTCACCTCAGCTCTAGAAAGTCGTGACACATGACAGTGTGATACTCTGTAACCACAGTCAAACATTGTTATTCTGATCTACGCGTTCACAACCTTTCGTCAGTTGAGGCCAACTAAAGAGAACAACAGCTCGATGAGGATGGGATTCGAACCCACGCGTGTAGAACACAATGGATTAGCAGTCCATCGCCTTAACCACTCGGCCACCTCATCTTAGTTTGTTCATGTCAATACTTGCTGAGAGGCTGCAAATAATAGTTTTTATGATCAAAGTCTACATCACAACATGTAACCACATGGACATATGGAGGAATTAAGATATTGTTGTGTTATTTTTACAACATTAAAAAAAATAGTAAACTGTATAAATATTTGGGGTTTTGGCACCAAACTTTGGACATAATCTGACCAATCTAAGTCTATGAACCCAAACTGATAAAGCCTACTTGGATGAGAGGCGAAACGTCAAGGTCAACCTTGACATTAATGACTGAACAGAGGAGGTGGTCTGCGAAATCACCTATTATCCACACACAACACTGTTCTTTCAACCATTCCTAAAATACTCTTTAATTTAGCCTCCAGCAAATAACAGGAGTTAGAAACACCCTGGTCACAGATGCTCCTTTGTGCCTTTGTTACAACTGAAAGAAATGCTAACAAGGGTGATTCTGACTATGTTGGGCTGATAGTGGTCGATCCACAGCGATATTTCTGCCACACAATACCACAATGCGAACGAAGGGAAATTCCACTTCGATGACTGTCGTTGCTGCGATGCGTTGGCGACTTGTCCAAGGTGTTCACCGCATTCCACCCAAATGCAGCTGAGATAGTTTTCCAGCACCCCACGCGACCCTAAAAGGGACAAGCGGTAGAAAGCGGATGAATGGATGGCTATTGTTGGCACTGACAGTGGGAATGCTCTTCTGCATCTCAACAGATGTTTTGCTCACTACGCTAGGACAGTATCATCTTTGCTCAGGCACACCCTCCTTGTGTTGGAGTAAAATAATTTGGGGTTTCGGCAATAGCCACTAGACTAGATCTGACCAATTGGAGTCAAAGGTTAAATCCGAACAATCTGAGTCCAAGAATAGATCTGACCAACCTGTTTCTATGAGCATGAACTGGCCAAGCCTACTTGGATGAGAAGCGAAACATTTTCTAAGACAAACCAAACAGTCCAGTTGCAATGGATTGAATGCCTTGAGATTACAATGACCTGGATGACTGAAAACATCCATAGGCATTGATGTATTGAAAAACAGCATTTCTACGTCTATGTCACAGACAGAGGGGGAATTAGCTCAAATGGTAGAGCGCTCGCTTTGCATGTGAGAGGTAGCGGGATCGATACCTGCATTCTCCAAATGTTTTAACGACAAAGACAGGTTTCCTTTGAGTAGAAGTAGGTAAATGAGCAAGCAAACTTCTTTCTGTTAAAGATGAGAAGTGATTTTGAGGAAACATGCAGAAAGGTCAGGTAGTCACCTCAGCTCTAGAAAGTCGTGACAAATGACAGTGTGATACTCTGTAACCACAGTCAAGCATTGTTATTCTGATCTACGCGTTAACAACCTTTCGTCAGTTGAGGCCAACTAAAGAGAACAACAGCTCGATGAGGATGGGATTCGAACCCACGCGTGTAGAACACAATGGATTAGCAGTCCATCGCCTTAACCACTCGGCCACCTCATCTTAGTTTGTTCATGTCAATACTTGCTGAGAGGCTGCAAATAATAGTTTTTATGATCAAAGTCTACATCACAACATGTAACCACATGGACATATAGAGGAATTAAGATATTGTTGTGTTATTTTTACAACATTAAAAAAAATAGTAAACTGTATAAATATTTGGGGTTTTGGCACCAAACTTTGGACATAATCTGACCATTCTAAGTCTATGAACCCAAACTGATAAAGCCTACTTGGATGAGAGGCGAAACGTCAAGGTCAACCTTGACATTAATGACTGAACAGAGGAGGTGGTCTGCGAAATCACCTATTATCCACATACAACACTGTTCTTTCAACCATTCCTAAAATACTCTGCAATTTAGCCTCCAGCAAATAACAGGAGTTAGAAACACCCTGGTCACAGATGCTCCTTTGTGCCTTTGTTACAACTGAAGGAAATGCTAACAAGGGTGATTCTGACTATGTTGGGCTGATAGTGGTTGATCCACAGCGATACTTCTGCCACACAATACCACAATGCGAACGAAGGGAAATTCCACTTCGATGACTGTCGTTGCTGCGATGCTTTGGCGACTTGTCCAAGGTGTTCACCGCATTCCACCCAAATGCAGCTGAGATAGGTTCCAGCACCCCACGCGACCCTAAAAGGGACAAGCGGTAGAAAGCGGATGAATGGATGGCTATTGTTGGCACTGACAGTGGGAATGCTCTTCTGCATCTCAACAGATGTTTTGCTCACTACGCTAGGACAGTATCATCTTTGCTCAGGCACACCCTCCTTGTGTTGGAGTAAAATAATTTGGGGTTTCGTCAATAGCCACTTGACTAGATCCGACCAATTGGAGTCAAAGGTTAAATCCGAACAATCTGAGTCTAAGAATAGATCTGACCAACCTGTTTCTATGAGCATGAACTGGCCAAGCCTACTTGGATGAGAACCGAAACATTTTCTAAGACAAACCATACAGTCCAGTTGCAATGGATTGAATGCCTTGAGATTACAATGACCTGGATGACTGAAAACATCCATAGGCATTGATGTATTGAAAAGCAGAATTTCTACGTCTATGTCACAGACAGAGGGGGAATTAGCTCAAATGGTAGAGCGCTCGCTTTGCATGTGAGCGGTAGCGGGATCGATACCTGCATTCTCCAAAAGTTTTAATGTCAAAAAAAGGTTTCCTTTGAGTAGAAGTAGGTTAATGAGCATACTTTTTTCTGTTAAAGATGAGAAGTCATTTTAAGGAAACATGCAGAAAGGTCAGGTAGTCACCTCAGTTCTAGAAAGTCGTTGACACATGACAGTGTGATACTCTGTAACCACAGTTAAACATTGTTATTCTGATCTACGCGTTCACAACCTTTCATCAGTTGAGGCCAACTAAAGAGAACAACAGCTCGATGAGGATGGGATTCGAACCCATGCGTGTAGAACACAATGGATTAGCAGTCCATCGCCTTAACCACTCGGCCACCTCATCTTAGTTTGTTCATGTCAATACTTGCTGAGAGGCTGCAAATAATAGTTTTTATGAACAAAGTCTACATCACAACATGTAACCACATGGACATATAGAGGAATTAAGATATTGTTGTGTTATTTTTAAAACATTAAAAAAAAATAGTAAACTGTATAAATATTTGGGGTTTTGGCACCAACCGTTGGACATAATCTGACCAATCTAAGTCTATAAACCCAAACTGATGAAGCCTACTTGGATGAGAGGCGAAACGTCAAGGTCAACCTTGACATTGATGACTGAACAGAGGAGGTGGTCTGCGAAATCACCTATTATCCACATACAACACTGTTCTTTTAACCATTCCTAAAATACTCTGCAATTTAGCCTCCAGCAAATAATAGGATTTAGAAACACCCTGGTCACATATGCTCCTTTGTGCCTTTTTTACAACTGAAAGAAATGCTAACAAGGGTGATTCTGACTATGTTGGGCTGATAGTGGTCGATCCACAGCGATACTTCTGCCACACAATACCACAATGCGAACGAAGGGAAATTCCACTTCGATGACTGTCGTTGCTGTGATGCGTTGGCGACTTGTCCAAGGTGTTCACCGCATTCCACCCAAATGCAGCTGAGGTAGTTTTCCAGCACCCCACGCGACCCTAAAAGGGACAAGTGGTAGAAAGCGGATGAATGGATGACTGTTGTTGGCACTGACAGTGGGAATGCTCTTCTGCATCTCAACAGATGTTTTGCTCACTACGCTAGGACAGTATCATCTTTGCTCAGGCACACCCTCCTTGTGTTGGAGTAAAATAATTTGGGGTTTCGGCAATAGCCACAAGACTAGATCTGACCAATCGGAGTCAAAGGTTAAATCCGAACAATCTGAGTCTTAGAATAGATCCGACCAACCTGTTTCTATGAGCATGAACTGATCAAGCCTACTTGGATGAGAAGCGAAACATTTTCTAAGACAAACCAAACAGTCCAGTTGCAATGGATTGAATGCCTTGAGATTACAATGACCTGGATGACTGAAAACATCCATAGGCATTGATGTATTGAAAAACAGAATTTCTATGTCTATGTCACATACAGAGGGGGAATTAGCTCAAATGGTAGAGCACTCGCTTTGCATGTGAGAGGTAGCGGGATCGATACCTGCATTCTCCAAATGTTTTAACGTCAAAAAAAGGTTTCCTTTGAGTAGAAGTAGGTAAATGAGCAAGCAAACTTCTTTCTGTTAAAGATGAGAAGTGATTTTGAGGAAACATGCAGAAAGGTCAGGTCGTCACCTCAGCTCTAGAAAGTCGTGACACATGACAGTGTGATACTCTGTAACCACAGTCAAACATTGTTATTCTGAACTACGCGTTAACAACCTTTCGTCAGTTGAGGCTAACTAAAGAGAACAACAGCTCGATGAGGATGGGATTCGAACCCACGCGTGTAGAACACAATGGATTAGCAGTCCATCGCCTTAACCACTCGGCCACCTCATCTAGCTTTGTTCTTGTCAATACTTACTGAGAGGCTGCAAATAATAGTTTTTATGATCAAAGTCTACATCACAACATGTAACCACATGGACATATAGAGGAATTAAGATATTGTTGTGTTATTTTTACAACATTAAAAAAAATAGTAAACTGTATAAATATTTGGGGTTTTGGCACAAAACTTTGGACATAATCTGACCAATCTAAGTCTATAAACCCAAACTGATAAAGCCTACTTGGATGACAGGCGAAACGTCAAGGTCAACCTTGACATTAATGACTGAACAGAGGAGGTGGTCTGCGAAATCACCTATTATCCACGTACAACACTGTTCTTTCAACCATTCCTAAAATACTCTGCAATTTAGCCTCCAGCAAATAACAGGAGTTAGAAACACCCTGGTCACAGATGCTCCTTTGTGCCTTTGTTACAACTGAAGGAAATGCTAACAAGGGTGATTCTGACTATGTTGGGCTGATAGTGGTCGATCCACAGCGATACTTCTGCCACACAATACCACAATGCGAACGAAGGGAAATTCCACTTCGATGACTGTCGTTGCTGCGAAGCGTTGGCGACTTGTCCAAGGTGTTCACCGCATTCCACCCAAATGCAGCTGAGATAGGTTCCAGCAACCCACGTGACCCCAAAAGGGACAATCGGTAGAAAGCGGATGAATGGATGACTGTCGTTGGCACTGACAGTGGGATTGCTCTTCTGCATCTCAACAGATGTTTTGCTCACTACAATAAGGCAGTACCATCTTTGCCCAGACACACCCTCCTTGTGTTGTAGTAAAATAATTTGGGGTTTCGGCAATAGCCACAAGACTAGATCTGACCAATTGGAGTCAAAGGTTAAATCCGAACAATCTGAGTCTAAGAATAGATCTGACCAACTTGTTTCTATGAGCATGAACTGGCCAAGCCTACTTGGATGAGAAGCGAAACATTTTCTAAGACAAACCAAACAGTCCAGTTGCAATGGATTGAATGCCTTGAGATTACAATGACCTGGATGACTGAAAACATCCATAGGCATTGATGTATTGAAAAGCAGAATTTCTACGTCTATGTCACAGACAGAGGGGGAATTAGCTCAAATGGTAGAGCACTCGCTTTGCATGTGAGAGGTAGCGGGATCGATACCTGCATTCTCCAAATGTTTTAACGTCAAAAAAAGGTTTCCTTTGAGTAGAAGTAGGTAAATGAGCAAGCAAACTTCTTTCTGTTAAAGATGAGAAGTGATTTTGAGGAAACATGCAGAAAGGTCAGGTCGTCACCTCAGCTCTAGAAAGTCGTGACACATGACAGTGTGATACTCTGTAACCACAGTCAAACATTGTTATTCTGATCTACGCGTTCACAACCTTTCGTCAGTTGAGGCCAACTAAAGAAACAACAGCTCGATGAGGATGGGATTCGAACCCACGCGTGTAGAACACAATGGATTAGCAGTCCATCGCCTTAACCACTCGGCCACCTCATCTTAGTTTGTTCATGTCAATACTTGCTGAGAGGCTGCAAATAATAGTTTTTATGAACAAAGTGTACATCACAACATGTAACCACATGGACATATAGAGGAATTAAGATATTGTTGTGTTATTTTTACAACATTAAAAAAAATAGTAAACTGTATAAATATTTGGGGTTTTGGCACCAAACTTTGGACATAATCTGAACAATCTAAGTCTATGAACCCAAACTGATAAAGCCTACTTGGATGAGAGGCGAAACGTCAAGGTCAACCTTGACATTGATGACTGAACAGAGGAGGTGGTCTGCGAAATCACCTATTATCCACATACAACACTGTTCTTTCAACCATTCCTAAAATACTCTGCAATTTAGCCTCCAGCAAATAACAGGAGTTAGAAACACCCTGGTCACAGATGCTCCTTTGTGCCTTTGTTACAACTGAAGGAAATGCTAACAAGGGTGATTCTGACTATGTTGGGCTGATAGTGGTCGATCCACAGCGATACTTCTGCCACACAATACCACAATGCGAACGAAGGGAAATTCCACTTCGATGACTGTCGCTGCTGCGATGCTTTGGCGACTTGTCCAAGGTGTTCACCGCATTCCACCCAAATGCAGCTGAGATAGGTTCCAGCACCCCACGCGACCCTAAAAGGGACAAGCGGTAGAAAGCGGATGAATGGATGTCTATTGTTGGCACTGACAGTGGGAATGCTCTTCTGCATCTCAACAGATGTTTTGCTCACTACGCTAGGACAGTATCATCTTTGCTCAGGCACACCATCCTTGTGTTGGAGTAAAATAATTTGGGGTTTCGGCAATAGCCACTAGACTATATCTGACCAATTGGAGTCAAAGGTTAAATCCGAACAATCTGAGTCCAAGAATAGATCTGACCAACCTGTTTCTATGAGCATGAACTGGCCAAGCCTACTTGGATGAGAAGCGAAACATTTTCTAAGACAAACCAAACAGTCCAGTTGCAATGGATTGAATGCCTTGAGATTACAATGACCTGGATGATTGAAAACATCCATAGGGATTGATGTATTGAAAAGCAGAATTTCTACGTCTATGTCACAGACAGAGGGGGAATTAGCTCAAATGGTAGAGCGCTCGCTTTGCATGTGAGCGGTAGCGGGATCGATACCTGCATTCTCCAAAAGTTTTAATGTCAAAAAAAGGTTTCCTTTGAGTAGAAGTAGGTTAATGAGCATACTTTTTTCTGTTAAAGATGAGAAGTCATTTTAAGGAAACATGCAGAAAGGTCAGGTAGTCACCTCAGTTCTAGAAAGTCGTTGACACATGACAGTGTTTACTTTGTAACCACAGTTAAACATTGTTATTCTGATCTACGCGTTCACAACCTTTCGTCAATTTCGGCCAAATAAAGAGAAAAACAGCTCGAGGAGGATGGGATTCGAACCCACGCGTGTAGAACACAATGGATTAGCAGTCCATCGCCTTAACCACTCGGCCACCTCATCTTAGTTTGTTCATGTCAATACTTGCTGAGAGGCTGTAAATAATAGTTTTTATGAACAAAGTCTACATCACAACATGTAACCACATGGACATATAGAGGAATTAAGATATTGTTGTGTTATTTTTACAACATTAAAAAAAAATAGTAAACTGTATAAATATTTGGGGTTTTGGCACCAACCGTTGGACATAATCTGACCAATCTAAGTCTATAAACCCAAACTGACAGCATCATCTTTGCTCAGGCACACCCTCCTTGTGTTGGAGTAAAATAATTTGGGGTTTCGGCAATAGCCACAAGACTAGATCTGACCAATCGGAGTCAAAGGTTAAATCCGAACAATCTGAGTCTTAGAATAGATCCGACCAACCTGTTTCTATGAGCATGAACTGATCAAGCCTACTTGGATGAGAAGCGAAACATTTTCTAAGACAAACCAAACAGTCCAGTTGCAATGGATTGAATGCCTTGAGATTACAATGACCTGGATGACTGAAAACATCCATAGGCATTGATGTATTGAAAAACAGAATTTCTATGTCTATGTCACATACAGAGGGGGAATTAGCTCAAATGGTAGAGCACTCGCTTTGCATGTGAGAGGTAGCGGGATCGATACCTGCATTCTCCAAATGTTTTAACGTCAAAAAAAGGTTTCCTTTGAGTAGAAGTAGGTAAATGAGCAAGCAAACTTCTTTCTGTTAAAGATGAGAAGTGATTTTGAGGAAACATGCAGAAAGGTCAGGTCGTCACCTCAGCTCTAGAAAGTCGTGACACATGACAGTGTGATACTCTGTAACCACAGTCAAACATTGTTATTCTGAACTACGCGTTAACAACCTTTCGTCAGTTGAGGCTAACTAAAGAGAACAACAGCTCGATGAGGATGGGATTCGAACCCACGCGTGTAGAACACAATGGATTAGCAGTCCATCGCCTTAACCACTCGGCCACCTCATCTAGCTTTGTTCTTGTCAATACTTACTGAGAGGCTGCAAATAATAGTTTTTATGATCAAAGTCTACATCACAACATGTAACCACATGGACATATAGAGGAATTAAGATATTGTTGTGTTATTTTTACAACATTAAAAAAAATAGTAAACTGTATAAATATTTGGGGTTTTGGCACAAAACTTTGGACATAATCTGACCAATCTAAGTCTATAAACCCAAACTGATAAAGCCTACTTGGATGACAGGCGAAACGTCAAGGTCAACCTTGACATTAATGACTGAACAGAGGAGGTGGTCTGCGAAATCACCTATTATCCACGTACAACACTGTTCTTTCAACCATTCCTAAAATACTCTGCAATTTAGCCTCCAGCAAATAACAGGAGTTAGAAACACCCTGGTCACAGATGCTCCTTTGTGCCTTTGTTACAACTGAAGGAAATGCTAACAAGGGTGATTCTGACTATGTTGGGCTGATAGTGGTCGATCCACAGCGATACTTCTGCCACACAATACCACAATGCGAACGAAGGGAAATTCCACTTCGATGACTGTCGTTGCTGCGAAGCGTTGGCGACTTGTCCAAGGTGTTCACCGCATTCCACCCAAATGCAGCTGAGATAGGTTCCAGCAACCCACGTGACCCCAAAAGGGACAATCGGTAGAAAGCGGATGAATGGATGACTGTCGTTGGCACTGACAGTGGGATTGCTCTTCTGCATCTCAACAGATGTTTTGCTCACTACAATAAGGCAGTACCATCTTTGCCCAGACACACCCTCCTTGTGTTGTAGTAAAATAATTTGGGGTTTCGGCAATAGCCACAAGACTAGATCTGACCAATTGGAGTCAAAGGTTAAATCCGAACAATCTGAGTCTAAGAATAGATCTGACCAACTTGTTTCTATGAGCATGAACTGGCCAAGCCTACTTGGATGAGAAGCGAAACATTTTTAAGACAAACCAAACAGTCCAGTTGCAATGGATTGAATGCCTTGAGATTACAATGACCTGGATGACTGAAAACATCCATAGGCATTGATGTATTGAAAAGCAGAATTTCTACGTCTATGTCACAGACAGAGGGGGAATTAGCTCAAATGGTAGAGCACTCGCTTTGCATGTGAGAGGTAGCGGGATCGATACCTGCATTCTCCAAATGTTTTAACGTCAAAAAAAGGTTTCCTTTGAGTAGAAGTAGGTAAATGAGCAAGCAAACTTCTTTCTGTTAAAGATGAGAAGTGATTTTGAGGAAACATGCAGAAAGGTCAGGTCGTCACCTCAGCTCTAGAAAGTCGTGACACATGACAGTGTGATACTCTGTAACCACAGTCAAACATTGTTATTCTGATCTACGCGTTCACAACCTTTCGTCAGTTGAGGCCAACTAAAGAAACAACAGCTCGATGAGGATGGGATTCGAACCCACGCGTGTAGAACACAATGGATTAGCAGTCCATCGCCTTAACCACTCGGCCACCTCATCTTAGTTTGTTCATGTCAATACTTGCTGAGAGGCTGCAAATAATAGTTTTTATGAACAAAGTGTACATCACAACATGTAACCACATGGACATATAGAGGAATTAAGATATTGTTGTGTTATTTTTACAACATTAAAAAAAATAGTAAACTGTATAAATATTTGGGGTTTTGGCACCAAACTTTGGACATAATCTGAACAATCTAAGTCTATGAACCCAAACTGATAAAGCCTACTTGGATGAGAGGCGAAACGTCAAGGTCAACCTTGACATTGATGACTGAACAGAGGAGGTGGTCTGCGAAATCACCTATTATCCACATACAACACTGTTCTTTCAACCATTCCTAAAATACTCTGCAATTTAGCCTCCAGCAAATAACAGGAGTTAGAAACACCCTGGTCACAGATGCTCCTTTGTGCCTTTGTTACAACTGAAGGAAATGCTAACAAGGGTGATTCTGACTATGTTGGGCTGATAGTGGTCGATCCACAGCGATACTTCTGCCACACAATACCACAATGCGAACGAAGGGAAATTCCACTTCGATGACTGTCGCTGCTGCGATGCTTTGGCGACTTGTCCAAGGTGTTCACCGCATTCCACCCAAATGCAGCTGAGATAGGTTCCAGCACCCCACGCGACCCTAAAAGGGACAAGCGGTAGAAAGCGGATGAATGGATGTCTATTGTTGGCACTGACAGTGGGAATGCTCTTCTGCATCTCAACAGATGTTTTGCTCACTACGCTAGGACAGTATCATCTTTGCTCAGGCACACCATCCTTGTGTTGGAGTAAAATAATTTGGGGTTTCGGCAATAGCCACTAGACTATATCTGACCAATTGGAGTCAAAGGTTAAATCCGAACAATATGAGTCTAAGAATAGATCTGACCAACCTGTTTCTATGAGCATGAACTGGCCAAGCCTACTTGGATGAGAACCGAAACATTTTCTAAGACAAACCAAACAGTCCAGTTGCAATGGATTGAATGCCTTGAGATTACAATGACCTGGATGATTGAAAACATCCATAGGCATTGATGTATTGAAAAGCAGAATTTCTACATCTATGTCACAGACAGAGGGGGAATTAGCTCAAATGGTAGAGCGCTCGCTTTGCATGTGAGCGGTAGCGGGATCGATACCTGCATTCTCCAAAAGTTTTAATGTCAAAAAAAGGTTTCCTTTGAGTAGAAGTAGGTTAATGAGCATACTTTTTTCTGTTAAAGATGAGAAGTCATTTTAAGGAAACATGCAGAAAGGTCAGGTAGTCACCTCAGTTCTAGAAAGTCGTTGACACATGACAGTGTTATACTCTGTAACCACAGTTAAACATTGTTATTCTGATCTACGCGTTCACAACCTTTCGTCAGTTGAGGCCAAATAAAGAGAAAAACAGCTCGATGAGGATGGGATTCGAACCCACGCGTGTAGAACACAATGGATTAGCAGTCCATCGCCTTAACCACTCGGCCACCTCATCTTAGTTTGTTCATGTCAATACTTGCTGAGAGGCTTCAAATGATAGTTTTTATGAACAAAGTCTACATCACAACATGTAACCACATGGACATATAGAGGAATTAAGATATTGTTGTGTTATTTTTAAAACATTAAAAAAAATAGTAAACTGCATAAATATTTGGGGTTTTGGCACCAACCGTTGGACATAATCTGACCAATATAAGTCTATAAACCCAAACTGATGAAGCCAACTTGGATGAGAGGCGAAACGTCAAGGTCAACCTTGACATTGATGACTGAACAGAGGAGGTGGTCTGCGAAATCACCTATTATCCACATACAACACTGTTCTTTCAACCATTCTTAAAATACTCTGCAATTTAGCCTCCAGCAAATAACAGGAGTTAGAAACACCCTGGTCACAGATGCTCCTTTGTGCCTTTGTTACAACTGAAAGAAATGCTAACAAGGGTGATTCTGACTATGTTGGGCTGATAGTGGTCGATCCACAGCGATACTTCTGCCACACAATACCACAATGCGAACGAAGGGAAATTCCACTTCGATGACTGTCGTTGCTGCGATGCGTTGGCGACTTGTCCAAGGTGTTCACCGCATTCCACCCAAATGCAGCTGAGATAGTTTTCCAGCACCCCACGCGACCCTAAAAGGGACAAGCGGTAGAAAGCGGATGAATGGATGACTGTTGTTGGCACTGACAGTGGGAATGCTCTTCTGCATCTCAACAGATGTTTTGCTCACTACGCTAGGACAGTATCATCTTTGCTCAGGCACACCCTCCTTGTGTTGGAGTAAAATAATTTGGGGTTTCGGCAATAGCCACTAGACTAGATCTGACCAATTGGAGTCAAAGGTTAAATCCGAACAATCTGAGTCCAAGAATAGATCTGACCAACCTGTTTCTATGAGCATGAAATGGCCAAGCCTACTTGGATGAGAAGCGAAACATTTTCTAAGACAAACCAAACAGTCCAGTTGCAATGGATTGAATGCCTTGAGATTACAATGACCTGGATGACTGAAAACATCCATAGGCATTGATGTATTGAAAAACAGCATTTCTACGTCTATGTCACAGACAGAGGGGGAATTAGCTCAAATGGTAGAGCGCTCGCTTTGCATGTGAGAGGTAGCGGGATCGATACCTGCATTCTCCAAATGTTTTAACGTCAAAAAAAGGTTTCCTTTGAGTAGAAGTAGGTAAATGAGCAAGCAAACTTCTTTCTGTTAAAGATGAGAAGTGATTTTGAGGAAACATGCAGAAAGGTCAGGTAGTCACCTCAGCTCTAGAAAGTCGTGACACATGACAGTGTGATACTCTGTAACCACAGTCAAACATTGTTATTCTGATCTACGCGTTAACCTTTCGTCAGTTGAGGCCAACTAAAGAGAAAAACAGCTCGATGAGGATGGGATTCGAACCCACGCGTGTAGAACACAATGGATTAGCAGTCCATCGCCTTAACCACTCGGCCACCTCATCTTAGTTTGTTCATGTCAATACTTGCTGAGAGGCTGCAAATAATAGTTTTTATGAACAAAGTCTACATCACAACATGTAACCACATGGACATATAGAGGAATTAAGATATTGTTGTGTTATTTTTATAACATTAAAAAAAAATAGTAAACTGTATAAATATTTGGGGTTTTGGCACCAACCGTTGGACATAATCTGACCAATCTAAGTCTATTAACCCAAACTGATGAAGCCTACTTGGATGAGAGGCGAAACGTCAAGGTCAACCTTGACATTGATGACTGAACAGAGGAGGTGGTCTGCGAAATCACCTATAATCCACATACAACACTGTTCTTTCAACCATTCCTAAAATACTCTGCAATTTAGCCTCCAGCAAATAACAGGAGTTACAAACACCCTGGTCACAGATGCTCCTTTGTGCCTTTGTTACAACTGAAATAAATGCTAACAAGGGTGATTCTGACTATGTTGGGCTGATAGTGGTCGATCCACAGCGATACTTCTGCCACACAATACCACAATGCGAACGAAAGGAAATTCCACTTCGATGACTGTCGTTGCTGCGATGCTTTGGCGACTTGTCCAAGGTGTTCACCGCATTCCACCCAAATGCAGCTGAGATAGGTTCCAGCATCCCACGCGACCCTAAAAGGGACAAGCGGTAGAAAGCGGATGAATGGATGGCTATTGTTGGCACTGGCAGTGGGAATGCTCTTCTGCATCTCAACAGATGTTTTGCTCACTACGCTAGGACAGTATCATCTTTGCTCAGGCACACCCTCCTTGTGTTGGAGTAAAATAATTTGGGGTTTCGGCAATAGCCACTAGACTAGATCTGACCAATTGGAGTCAAAGGTTAAATCCGAACAATCTGAGTCCAAGAATAGATCTGACCAACCTGTTTCTATGAGCATGAAATGGCCAAGCCTACTTGGATGAGAAGCGAAACATTTTCTAAGACAAACCAAACAGTCCAGTTGCAATGGATTGAATGCCTTGAGATTACAATGACCTGGATGACTGAAAACATCCATAGGCATTGATGTATTGAAAAACAGCATTTCTACGTCTATGTCACAGACAGAGGGGGAATTAGCTCAAATGGTAGAGCGCTCGCTTTGCATGTGAGAGGTAGCGGGATCGATACCTGCATTCTCCAAATGTTTTAACGTCAAAAAAAGGTTTCCTTTGAGTAGAAGTAGGTAAATGAGCAAGCAAACTTCTTTCTGTTAAAGATGAGAAGTGATTTTGAGGAAACATGCAGAAAGGTCAGGTAGTCACCTCAGCTCTAGAAAGTCGTGACACATGACAGTGTGATACTCTGTAACCACAGTCAAACATTGTTATTCTGATCTACGCGTTCACAACCTTTCGTCAGTTGAGGCCAACTAAAGAAACAACAGCTCGATGAGGATGGGATTCGAACCCACGCGTGTAGAACACAATGGATTAGCAGTCCATCGCCTTAACCACTCGGCCACCTCATCTTAGTTTGTTCATGTCAATACTTGCTGAGAGGCTGCAAATAATAGTTTTTATGAACAAAGTGTACATCACAACATGTAACCACATGGACATATAGAGGAATTAAGATATTGTTGTGTTATTTTTACAACATTAAAAAAAATAGTAAACTGTATAAATATTTGGGGTTTTGGCACCAAACTTTGGACATAATCTGAACAATCTAAGTCTATGAACCCAAACTGATAAAGCCTACTTGGATGAGAGGCGAAACGTCAAGGTCAACCTTGACATTGATGACTGAACAGAGGAGGTGGTCTGCGAAATCACCTATTATCCACATACAACACTGTTCTTTCAACCATTCCTAAAATACTCTGCAATTTAGCCTCCAGCAAATAACAGGAGTTAGAAACACCCTGGTCACAGATGCTCCTTTGTGCCTTTGTTACAACTGAAGGAAATGCTAACAAGGGTGATTCTGACTATGTTGGGCTGATAGTGGTCGATCCACAGCGATACTTCTGCCACACAATACCACAATGCGAACGAAGGGAAATTCCACTTCGATGACTGTCGCTGCTGCGATGCTTTGGCGACTTGTCCAAGGTGTTCACCGCATTCCACCCAAATGCAGCTGAGATAGGTTCCAGCACCCCACGCGACCCTAAAAGGGACAAGCGGTAGAAAGCGGATGAATGGATGTCTATTGTTGGCACTGACAGTGGGAATGCTCTTCTGCATCTCAACAGATGTTTTGCTCACTACGCTAGGACAGTATCATCTTTGCTCAGGCACACCATCCTTGTGTTGGAGTAAAATAATTTGGGGTTTCGGCAATAGCCACTAGACTATATCTGACCAATTGGAGTCAAAGGTTAAATCCGAACAATATGAGTCTAAGAATAGATCTGACCAACCTGTTTCTATGAGCATGAACTGGCCAAGCCTACTTGGATGAGAACCGAAACATTTTCTAAGACAAACCAAACAGTCCAGTTGCAATGGATTGAATGCCTTGAGATTACAATGACCTGGATGATTGAAAACATCCATAGGCATTGATGTATTGAAAAGCAGAATTTCTACATCTATGTCACAGACAGAGGGGGAATTAGCTCAAATGGTAGAGCGCTCGCTTTGCATGTGAGCGGTAGCGGGATCGATACCTGCATTCTCCAAAAGTTTTAATGTCAAAAAAAGGTTTCCTTTGAGTAGAAGTAGGTTAATGAGCATACTTTTTTCTGTTAAAGATGAGAAGTCATTTTAAGGAAACATGCAGAAAGGTCAGGTAGTCACCTCAGTTCTAGAAAGTCGTTGACACATGACAGTGTTATACTCTGTAACCACAGTTAAACATTGTTATTCTGATCTACGCGTTCACAACCTTTCGTCAGTTGAGGCCAAATAAAGAGAAAAACAGCTCGATGAGGATGGGATTCGAACCCACGCGTGTAGAACACAATGGATTAGCAGTCCATCGCCTTAACCACTCGGCCACCTCATCTTAGTTTGTTCATGTCAATACTTGCTGAGAGGCTTCAAATGATAGTTTTTATGAACAAAGTCTACATCACAACATGTAACCACATGGACATATAGAGGAATTAAGATATTGTTGTGTTATTTTTAAAACATTAAAAAAAATAGTAAACTGCATAAATATTTGGGGTTTTGGCACCAACCGTTGGACATAATCTGACCAATATAAGTCTATAAACCCAAACTGATGAAGCCAACTTGGATGAGAGGCGAAACGTCAAGGTCAACCTTGACATTGATGACTGAACAGAGGAGGTGGTCTGCGAAATCACCTATTATCCACATACAACACTGTTCTTTCAACCATTCTTAAAATACTCTGCAATTTAGCCTCCAGCAAATAACAGGAGTTAGAAACACCCTGGTCACAGATGCTCCTTTGTGCCTTTGTTACAACTGAAAGAAATGCTAACAAGGGTGATTCTGACTATGTTGGGCTGATAGTGGTCGATCCACAGCGATATTTCTGCCACACAATACCACAATGCGAACGAAGGGAAATTCCACTTCGATGACTGTCGTTGCTGCGATGCGTTGGCGACTTGTCCAAGGTGTTCACCGCATTCCACCCAAATGCAGCTGAGATAGTTTTCCAGCACCCCACGCGACCCTAAAAGGGACAAGCGGTAGAAAGCGGATGAATGGATGGCTATTGTTGGCACTGACAGTGGGAATGCTCTTCTGCATCTCAACAGATGTTTTGCTCACTACGCTAGGACAGTATCATCTTTGCTCAGGCACACCCTCCTTGTGTTGGAGTAAAATAATTTGGGGTTTCGGCAATAGCCACTAGACTAGATCTGACCAATTGGAGTCAAAGGTTAAATCCGAACAATCTGAGTCCAAGAATAGATCTGACCAACCTGTTTCTATGAGCATGAACTGGCCAAGCCTACTTGGATGAGAAGCGAAACATTTTCTAAGACAAACCAAACAGTCCAGTTGCAATGGATTGAATGCCTTGAGATTACAATGACCTGGATGACTGAAAACATCCATAGGCATTGATGTATTGAAAAACAGCATTTCTACGTCTATGTCACAGACAGAGGGGGAATTAGCTCAAATGGTAGAGCGCTCGCTTTGCATGTGAGAGGTAGCGGGATCGATACCTGCATTCTCCAAATGTTTTAACGACAAAGACAGGTTTCCTTTGAGTAGAAGTAGGTAAATGAGCAAGCAAACTTCTTTCTGTTAAAGATGAGAAGTGATTTTGAGGAAACATGCAGAAAGGTCAGGTAGTCACCTCAGCTCTAGAAAGTCGTGACACATGACAGTGTGATACTCTGTAACCACAGTCAAACATTGTTATTCTGATCTACGCGTTAACAACCTTTCGTCAGTTGAGGCCAACTAAAGAGAACAACAGCTCGATGAGGATGGGATTCGAACCCACGCGTGTAGAACACAATGGATTAGCAGTCCATCGCCTTAACCACTCGGCCACCTCATCTTAGTTTGTTCATGTCAATACTTGCTGAGAGGCTGCAAATAATAGTTTTTATGATCAAAGTCTACATCACAACATGTAACCACATGGACATATAGAGGAATTAAGATATTGTATGTGTTATTTTTACAACATTAAAAAAAATAGTAAACTGTATAAATATTTGGGGTTTTGGCACCAAACTTTGGACATAATCTGACCATTCTAAGTCTATGAACCCAAACTGATAAAGCCTACTTGGATGAGAGGCGAAACGTCAAGGTCAACCTTGACATTAATGACTGAACAGAGGAGGTGGTCTGCGAAATCACCTATTATCCACACACAACACTGTTCTTTCAACCATTCCTAAAATACTCTGCAATTTAGCCTCCAGCAAATAACAGGAGTTAGAAACACCCTGGTCACAGATGCTCCTTTGTGCCTTTGTTACAACTGAAGGAAATGCTAACAAGGGTGATTCTGACTATGTTGGGCTGATAGTGGTTGATCCACAGCGATACTTCTGCCACACAATACCACAATGCGAACGAAGGGAAATTCCACTTCGATGACTGTCGTTGCTGCGATGCTTTGGCGACTTGTCCAAGGTGTTCACCGCATTCCACCCAAATGCAGCTGAGATAGGTTCCAGCACCCCACGCGACCCTAAAAGGGACAAGCGGTAGAAAGCGGATGAATGGATGGCTATTGTTGGCACTGACAGTGGGAATGCTCTTCTGCATCTCAACAGATGTTTTGCTCACTACGCTAGGACAGTATCATCTTTGCTCAGGCACACCCTCCTTGTGTTGGAGTAAAATAATTTGGGGTTTCGTCAATAGCCACTTGACTAGATCTGACCAATTGGAGTCAAAGGTTAAATCCGAACAATCTGAGTCTAAGAATAGATCTGACCAACCTGTTTCTATGAGCATGAACTGGCCAAGCCTACTTGGATGAGAACCGAAACATTTTCTAAGACAAACCATACAGTCCAGTTGCAATGGATTGAATGCCTTGAGATTACAATGACCTGGATGACTGAAAACATCCATAGGCATTGATGTATTGAAAAGCAGAATTTCTACGTCTATGTCACAGACAGAGGGGGAATTAGCTCAAATGGTAGAGCGCTCGCTTTGCATGTGAGCGGTAGCGGGATCGATACCTGCATTCTCCAAAAGTTTTAATGTCAAAAAAAGGTTTCCTTTGAGTAGAAGTAGGTTAATGAGCATACTTTTTTCTGTTAAAGATGAGAAGTCATTTTAAGGAAACATGCAGAAAGGTCAGGTAGTCACCTCAGTTCTAGAAAGTCGTTGACACATGACAGTGTGATACTCTGTAACCACAGTTAAACATTGTTATTCTGATCTACGCGTTCACAACCTTTCATCAGTTGAGGCCAACTAAAGAGAACAACAGTTCGATGAGGATGGGATTCGAACCCATGCGTGTAGAACACAATGGATTAGCAGTCCATCGCCTTAACCACTCGGCCACCTCATCTTAGTTTGTTCATGGCAATACTTGCTGAGAGGCTGCAAATAATAGTTTTTATGAACAAAGTCTACATCACAACATGTAACCACATGGACATATAGAGCAATTAAGATATTGTTGTGTTATTTTTAAAACATTAAAAAAAAATAGTAAACTGTATAAATATTTGGGGTTTTGGCACCAACCGTTGGACATAATCTGACCAATCTAAGTCTATAAACCCAAACTGATGAAGCCTACTTGGATGAGAGGCGAAACGTCAAGGTCAACCTTGACATTGAGGACTGAACAGAGGAGGTGGTCTGCGAAATCACCTATTAACCACATACAACACTGTTCTTTTAACCATTCCTAAAATACTCTGCAATTTAGCCTCCAGCAAATAATAGGAGTTAGAAACACCCTGGTCACAGATGCTCCTTTGTGCCTTTTTTACAACTGAAAGAAATGCTAACAAGGGTGATTCTGACTATGTTGGGCTGATAGTGGTCGATCCACAGCGATACTTCTGCCACACAATACCACAATGCGAACGAAGGGAAATTCCACTTCGATGACTGTCGTTGCTGCGATGCGTTGGCGACTTGTCCAAGGTGTTCACCGCATTCCACCCAAATGCAGCTGAGATAGTTTTCCAGCACCCCACGCGACCCTAAAAGGGACAAGCGGTAGAAAGCGGATGAATGGATGACTGTTGTTGGCACTGACAGTGGGAATGCTCTTCTGCATCTCAACAGATGTTTTGCTCACTACGCTAGGACAGTATCATCTTTGCTCAGGCAAACCCTCCTTGTGTTGGAGTAAAATAATTTGGGGTTTCGGCAATAGCCACTAGACTAGATCTGACCAATTGGAGTCAAAGGTTAAATCCGAACAATCTGAGTCTAAGAATAGATCTGACCAACCTGCTTCTATGAGCATGAACTGGCCAAGCCTACTTGGATGAGAACCGAAACATTTTCTAAGACAAACCAAACAGTCCAGTTGCAATGGATTGAATGCCTTGAGATTACAATGACCTGGATGACTGAAAACATCCATAGGCATTGATGTATTGAAAAGCAGAATTTCTACGTCTATGTCACAGACAGAGGGGGAATTATCTCAAATGGTAGAGCGCTCGCTTTGCATGTGAGCGGTAGCGGGATCGATACCTGCATTCTCCAAAAGTTTTAATGTCAAAAAAAGGTTTCCTTTGAGTAGAAGTAGGTTAATGAGCATACTTTTTTCTGTTAAAGATGAGAAGTAATTTTAAGGAAACATGCAGAAAGGTCAGGTAGTCACCTCAGTTCTAGAAAGTCGTTGACACATGACAGTGTGATACTCTGTAACCACAGTCAAACATTGTTATTCTGATCTACGCGTTCACAACCTTTCGTCAGTTGAGGCCAACTAAAGAGAACAACAGCTCGATGAGGATGGGATTCGAACCCACGCGTGTAGAACACAATGGATTAGCAGTCCATCGCCTTAACCACTCGGCCACCTCATCTAGCTTTGTTCATGTCAATACTTGCTGAGAGGCTGCAAATAATAGTTTTTATGAACAAAGTCTACATCACAACATGTAACCACATGGACATATAGAGGAATTAAGATATTGTTGTGTTATTTTTAAAACATTAAAAAAAAATAGTAAACTGTATAAATATTTGGGGTTTTGGCACCAACCGTTGGACATAATCTGACCAATCTAAGTCTATAAACCCAAACTGATGAAGCCTACTTGGATGAGAGGCGAAACGTCAAGGTCAACCTTGACATTGATGACTGAACAGAGGAGGTGGTCTGCGAAATCACCTATTATCCACATACAACACTGTTCTTTCAACCATTCCTAAAATACTCTGCAATTTAGCCTCCAGCAAATAATAGGAGTTAGAAACACCCTGGTCACAGATGCTCCTTTGTGCCTTTGTTACAACTGAAAGAAATGCTAACAAGGGTGATTCTGACTATGTTGGGCTGATAGTGGTCGATCCACAGCGATACTTCTGCCACACAATACCACAATGCGAACGAAGGGAAATTCCACTTCGATGACTGTCGTTGCTGCGATGCGTTGGCGACTTGTCCAAGGTGTTCACCGCATTCCACCCAAATGCAGCTGAGATAGTTTTCCAGCACCCCACGCGACCCTAAAAGGGACAAGCGGTAGAAAGCGGATGAATGGATGACTGTTGTTGGCACTGACAGTTGGAATGCTCTTCTGCATCTCAACAGATGTTTTGCTCACTACGCTAGGACAGTATCATCTTTGCTCAGGCACACCCTCCTTGTGTTGGAGTAAAATAATTTGGGGTTTCAGCAATAGCCACAAGACTAGATCTGACCAATTGGAGTCAAAGGTTAAATCCGAACAATCTGAGTCTAAGAATAGATCTGACCAACCTGTTTCTATGAGCATGAACTGGCCAAGCCTACTTGGATGAGAAGCGAAACATTTTCTAAGACAAACCAAACAGTCCAGTTGCAATGGATTGAATGCCTTGAGATTACAATGACCTGGATGACTGAAAACATCCATAGGCATTGATGTATTGAAAAACAGAATTTCTACGTCTATGTCACAGACATAGGGGGAATTAGCTCAAATGGTAGAGCGTTCGCTTTGCATGTGAGAGGTAGCGGGATCGATACCTGCATTCTCCAAATGTTTTAACGTCAAAAAAAGGTTTCCTTTGAGTAGAAGTAGGTAAATGAGCAAGCAAACTTCTTTCTGTTAAAGATGAGAAGTGATTTTGAGGAAACATGCAGAAAGGTCAGGTAGTCACCTCAGCTCTAGAAAGTCGTGACACATGACAGTGTGATACTCTGTAACCACAGTCAAACATTGTTATTCTGATCTACGCGTTAACAACCTTTCGTCAGTTGAGGCCAACTAAAGAGAACAACAGCTCGATGAGGATGGGATTCGAACCCACGTGTGTAGAACACAATGGATTAGCAGTCCATCGCCTTAACCACTCGGCCACCTCATCTAGCTTTGCTCATGTCAATACTTGCTGAGAGGCTGCAAATAATAGTTTTTATGATCAAAGTCTACATCACAACATGTAACCACATGGACATATAGAGGAATTAAGATATTGTTGTGTTATTTTTACAACATTAAAAAAAATAGTAAACTGTATAAATATTTGGGGTTTTGGCACCAAACTTTGGACATAATCTGACCAATCTAAGTCTATGAACCCAAACTGATAAAGCCTACTTGGATGAGAGGCGAAACGTCAAGGTCAACCTTGACATTGATGACTGAACAGAGGAGGTGGTCTGCGAAATCAACTATTATCCACATACAACACTGTTCTTTCAACCATTCCTAAAATACTCTGCAATTTAGCCTCCAGCAAATAACAGGAGTTAGAAACACCCTGGTCACAGAAGCTCCTTTGTGCCTTTGTTACAACTGAAAGAAATGCTAACAAAGGTGATTCTGACTATGTTGGGCTGATAGTGGTCGATCCACAGCGATACTTCTGCCACACAATACCACAATGCGAACAAAGGGAAATTCCACTTCGATGACTGTCGTTGCTGCGATGCGTTGGCGACTTGTCCAAGGTGTTCACCGCATTCCACCCAAATGCAGCTGAGATAGGTTTCAGCACCCCACGCGACCCTTAAAGGGACAAGCGGTAGAAAGCGGATGAATGGATGACTGTTGTTGGCACTGACAGTGGGAATGCTCTTCTGCATCTCAACAGATGTTTTGCTCACTACGCTAGGACAGTATCATCTTTGCTCAGGCACACCCTCCTAGTTTTGTAGTAAAATAATTTGGGGTTTCGGCAATAGCCACAAGACTAGATCTGACCAATTGGAGTCAAAGGTTAAATCCGAACAATCTGAGTCTAAGAATAGATCTGACCAACCTGTTTCTATGAGCATGAACTGGCCAAGCCTACTTGGATGAGAAGCGAAACATTTTCTAAGACAAACCAAACAGTCCAGTTGCAATGGATTGAATGCCTTGAGATTACAATGACCTGGATGACTGAAAACATCCATAGGCATTGATGTATTGAAAAACAGAATTTCTACATCTATGTGACAGACAGAGGGGGAATTAGCTCAAATGGTAGAGCGCTCGCTTTGCATGTGAGAGGTAGCGGGATCGATACCTGCATTCTCCAAATGTTTTAACGTCAAAAAAAGGTTTCCTTTGAGTAGAAGTAGGTAAATGAGCAAGCAAACTTCTTTCTGTTAAAGATGAGAAGTGATTTTGAGGAAACATGCAGAAAGGTCAGGTAGTCACCTCAGCTCTAGAAAGTCGTGACACATGACAGTGTGATACTCTGTAACCACAGTCAAACATTGTTATTCTGATCTACGCGTTAACAACCTTTCGTCAGTTGAGGCCAACTAAAGAGAACAACAGCTCGATGAGGATGGGATTCGAACCCACGCGTGTAGAACACAATGGATTAGCAGTCCATCGCCTTAACCACTCGGCCACCTCATCTAGCTTTGCTCATGTCAATACTTGCTGAGAGGCTGCAAATAATAGTTTTTATGATCAAAGTCTACATCACAACATGTAACCACATGGACATATAGAGGAATTAAGATATTGTTGTGTTATTTTTACAACATTAAAAAAAATAGTAAACTGTATAAATATTTGGGGTTTTGGCACCAAACTTTGGACATAATCTGACCAATCTAAGTCTATGAACCCAAACTGATAAAGCCTACTTGGATGAGAGGCGAAACGTCAAGGTCAACCTTGACATTGATGACTGAACAGAGGAGGTGGTCTGCGAAATCACCTATTATCCACATACAACACTGTTCTTTCAACCATTCCTAAAATACTCTGCAATTTAGCCTCCAGCAAATAATAGGAGTTAGAAACACCCTGGTCACAGATGCTCCTTTGTGCCTTTGTTACAACTGAAAGAAATGCTAACAAGGGTGATTCTGACTATGTTGGGCTGATAGTGGTCGATCCACAGCGATACTTCTGCCACACAATACCACAATGCGAACGAAGGGAAATTCCACTTCGATGACTGTCGTTGCTGTGATGCGTTGGCGACTTGTCCAAGGTGTTCACCGCATTCCACCCAAATGCAGCTGAGGTAGTTTTCCAGCACCCCACGCGACCCTAAAAGGGACAAGCGGTAGAAAGCGGATGAATGGATGACTGTTGTTGGCACTGACAGTTGGAATGCTCTTCTGCATCTCAACAGATGTTTTGCTCACTACGCTAGGACAGTATCATCTTTGCTCAGGCACACCCTCCTTGTGTTGGAGTAAAATAATTTGGGGTTTCGGCAATAGCCACTAGACTAGATGTGACCAATTGGAGTCAAAGGTTAAATCCGAACAATCTGAGTCCAAGAATAGATCTGACCAACCTGTTTCTATGAGCATGAAGTGGCCAAGCCTACTTGGATGAGAAGCGAAACATTTTCTAAGACAAACCAAACAGTCCAGTTGCAATGGATTGAATGCCTTGAGATTACAATGACCTGGATGACTGAAAACATCCATAGGCATTGATGTATTGAAAAACAGAATTTCTACGTCTATGTCACAGACAGAGGGGGAATTAGCTCAAATGGTAGAGCGCTCGCTTTGCATGTGAGAGGTAGCGGGATCGATACCTGCATTCTCCAAATGTTTTAACAACAAAAACAGGTTTCCTTTGAGTACAAGTAGGTAAATGAGCAAGCAAACTTATTTCTGTTAAAGATGAGAAGTGATTTTGAGGAAACATGCAGAAAGGTCAGGTAGTGACCTCAGCTCTAGAAAGTCATGACACATGACAGTGTGATACTCTGTAACCACAGTCAAACATTGTTATTCTGATCTATGCGTTAACAACCTTTCGTCAGTTGAGGCCAACTAAAGAGAACAACAGCTCGATGAGGATGGGATTCGAACCCACGCGTGTAGAACACAATGGATTAGCAGTCCATCGCCTTAACCACTCGGCCACCTCATCTAGCTTTGCTCATGTCAATACTTGCTGAGAGGCTGCAAATAATAGTTTTTATGATCAAAGTCTACATCACAACATGTAACCACATGGACATATAGAGGAATTAAGATATTGTTGTGTTATTTTTATAACATTAAAAAAAAATAGTAAACTGTATAAATATTTGGGGTTTTGGCACCAACCGTTGGACATAATCTGACCAATCTAAGTCTATTAACCCAAACTGATGAAGCCTACTTGGATGAGAGGCGAAACGTCAAGGTCAACCTTGACATTGATGACTGAACAGAGGAGGTGGTCTGCGAAATCACCTATTATCCACATACAACACTGTTCTTTCAACCATTCCTAAAATACTCTGCAATTTAGCCTCCAGCAAATAACAGGAGTTACAAACACCCTGGTCACAGATGCTCCTTTGTGCCTTTGTTACAACTGAAATAAATGCTAACAAGGGTGATTCTGACTATGTTGGGCTGATAGTGGTCGATCCACAGCGATACTTCTGCCACACAATACCACAATGCGAACGAAAGGAAATTCCACTTCGATGACTGTCGTTGCTGCGATGCTTTGGCGACTTGTCCAAGGTGTTCACCGCATTCCACCCAAATGCAGCTGAGATAGGTTCCAGCATCCCACGCGACCCTAAAAGGGACAAGCGGTAGAAAGCGGATGAATGGATGACTGTTGTTGGCACTGACAGTTGGAATGCTCTTCTGCATCTCAACAGATGTTTTGCTCACTACGCTAGGACAGTATCATCTTTGCTCAGGCACACCCTCCTTGTGTTGGAGTAAAATAATTTGGGGTTTCGGCAATAGCCACTAGACTAGATGTGACCAATTGGAGTCAAAGGTTAAATCCGAACAATCTGAGTCCAAGAATAGATCTGACCAACCTGTTTCTATGAGCATGAAGTGGCCAAGCCTACTTGGATGAGAAGCGAAACATTTTCTAAGACAAACCAAACAGTCCAGTTGCAATGGATTGAATGCCTTGAGATTACAATGACCTGGATGACTGAAAACATCCATAGGCATTGATGTATTGAAAAACAGAATTTCTACGTCTATGTCACAGACAGAGGGGGAATTAGCTCAAATGGTAGAGCGCTCGCTTTGCATGTGAGAGGTAGCGGGATCGATACCTGCATTCTCCAAATGTTTTAACAACAAAAACAGGTTTCCTTTGAGTACAAGTAGGTAAATGAGCAAGCAAACTTATTTCTGTTAAAGATGAGAAGTGATTTTGAGGAAACATGCAGAAAGGTCAGGTAGTCACCTCAGCTCTAGAAAGTCATGACACATGACAGTGTGATACTCTGTAACCACAGTCAAACATTGTTATTCTGATCTATGCGTTAACAACCTTTCGTCAGTTGAGGCCAACTAAAGAGAACAACAGCTCGATGAGGATGGGATTCGAACCCACGCGTGTAGAACACAATGGATTAGCAGTCCATCGCCTTAACCACTCGGCCACCTCATCTAGCTTTGCTCATGTCAATACTTGCTGAGAGGCTGCAAATAATAGTTTTTATGATCAAAGTCTACATCACAACATGTAACCACATGGACATATAGAGGAATTAAGATATTGTTGTGTTATTTTTACAACATTAAAAAAAATAGTAAACTGTATAAATATTTGGGGTTTTGGCACCAAACTTTGGACATAATCTGACCAATCTAAGTCTATGAACCCAAACTGATAAAGCCTACTTGGATGAGAGGCGAAACGTCAAGGTCAACCTTGACATTGATGACTGAACATCAATGTCTAATATAATCGTGTGCTTGCATGGCGTGAAGACGTGTTAGCCTCCAGCTCCTGCTTAAACTCTACCTTTTTGACATGCACCCGACCTGTATTTTACGAGCATCTAACCGCTGGTAAATTTATTTTTTACAACTACGACTCATAAAAAACTCGCTTCACCACGATAATGCCTCCCAATTCTGTAAAACCACAAGAGAAGGCAGAGGTCGATGCTGCAGCCGTTAGCAAGGCTGAGCTGATAGCCATACTGTCGGACCATAGATCAACCTTGCTAACAGAGCTTAAAACATCCTTTAACGAGGTGAACGAGAAACTGGACGGACTTCAAAACACAGTCAACAGTCATAACCACAGACTGTCCTCTCTGGAAGAAAATGCTGATTCGATACATCAGCGATTGGAGCAGGTGGAGGCTGTTTGTGACATGCTACAGACTGACAACCAGAAGCTAAAGGCTAAGCTCACCGACCTGGAGGGAAGGAGCAGGCGGAGTAATGCCCGGCTAGTTGGCTTACCCGAAGGGATAGAAGGCCCGCAACCCACCAAGTTTTTCTCCATGCTGCTGAAAGAAGTACTTGGTGAGGAAGTATTCGCCTCTCCACCTGAGCTGGACCGCGCTCATCGCAGCCTGGCTCCCAAGCCGAGACACGGGGACAAGCCCCGACCTATCCTGCTTTCTTTTCATCGCTTCCAGAGCAAAGACCTGCTGATCCGGGAGGCAAGGAAGAGGGGTACGCTGCAATATCACGGGCACACGTTCAGAGTGTACGAGGACTACTCTCCAGAGGTAGTGAATCAGCGGAGGGCTTACCGGACTGTGATGGCGTCATTGTACAAGATGGGACTCAAACCCTCGCTACTTTACCCGGCCAAGCTCCGCATCACACAGACGGACGGCATCCGCGTTTGGCTCGGAACAGTAGCCGAGGCTGACAGCTACATCAAGGCGTATAAAGACTCTCCATAACGGTCTCATCAACAAAGTGTGTTTATGAGTCACAGTGAGTTTAAGATCTGAACTATATAATCATATTAAGTGTGTGTGTGTGTGTTTAGTGTAAATGTTTCACTGGAGGTGGATACAAATGTGTCATTTGTACAAAGAAAAAAAAAAAAATATATAATGGAAAGTGAATTAAAAAATATCTTTACTAATATTGGTAATAACGAATCTGAATGTAGAAGTACTGATAATATTCATAGTAGAGAACTGTATAATAATTATAATCATATTCAACTAGATTTTTATGACAACATCAATTATAACTGTAATTCAAATGAGTTTGGCAGTGATATAGATCCAGACTGCAATCTTTACAATAACATTACCAGAAACTGTGAGTACTACACAGACGAACAATTTAAATGTGTGAATATGGACAAATCTTTTACTGTAATACATTTTAATAGCCGAAGCTTGTATAAAAATGTTGACAATATTAGTGAATATCTGAGCCAGTTCAAAACATTTAGTATTGTTGCAGTCTCAGAGACTTGGCTCGATGAGAACAAGTGTTGTGATATGAGATTGGATGGTTATGAATTACTCACCACAAACAGAGTTGGAAAAAGGGGAGGAGGAGTAGCACTTTTTGTAAATCATGATTTAAAATGTTGGAAAATTGACAGCAAATCAACTGCTATAGCTGGAATTTTTGAATGTATTACTGTAGAAATTGAAGTAGAAAAATCCAAAAAAATAAATGTTAGTTGTGTTTATAGAACACCTGGATCATGTCTAGACACATTTAATCAAAAATTGGACTATTTGTTTAATAAGTCAAACAAGCTCCATATTGTGTGCGGTGATTTTAATATTAATCTTCTGAATCCCATGGACAGTACCAAAACAACCGGTTTTATAACAGGATTGTACAGTAATAATTTTTTTCCCCTTATCATAAAACCTACCAGAATAACAGTAGACTTTGCCACACTGATAGATAACATTTTCACCAATCAACCTGAGAATCAAATAACAGCAGGACTACTACTCAATGACATAAGTGATCATCTACCTGTATTCAGTATTTTCCACAATTTCTTTGATCAGAGAGGGACCAACAAAGCAGTTCAATATAGATTTGTTAGACATCAAACGCCAGAAACTATGGCAGCATTCAAGTCTGAGTTATGTGCTCAAGACTGGGGGGAGGTTTACACCTCCACAGACCCAGATGAAGCATACGAACATTTTCTCAACATTTTCATAACATTGTATGATAAGCACTGTCCAATGAAAAAACATTACATTAAGGACAGCACTGTTAAGGACAAACCATGGATCACAAAGGGACTATTGAAGTCCTGCAAAAAGAAAAATTATCTTTACAGAAGACATTTAAAGCACAGAACCAAAGAAACTGAACACAAATATAAAACGTATAAAAATAAGTTAACACAAATAATAAAGCACAGCAAAAGAACATATTACTGTAACCTATTAGAACAACATAAAAATAGCATCCAGGGTACGTGGAAAGTTTTGAATGGTATCATTAAAAAAAACATGACAAATAAGGAACATCCAAGCTATTTCATAGAAAATAATCAAACTCTAAATGACCCTAAGGAAATAACGGATGCTTTTAACACCTTCTTTGTGAATGTTGGACCTAATTTAGCAAATGAAATTGTACAACCCGAAAACAGTGTCAAATTTAATGAACATACCATTCAAAGCAACTTAGAATCGTTTTTTATTTCCCCCGTCCATGAAAGTGAAATCATAGAAATTGTAAATTCTCAAGAAAACAAGAAGTCAACAGACTGCTGTGACTTGGACTTTTCTCTGATCAGGGAAATTGTTGATTTTATAGCTGTTCCCTTCACTTATGTATGTAATATTTCTTTTATAAAAGGTGTCTTCCCAAAGAAAATGAAAACGGCAAAAGTTATTCCCATCTTCAAAAGTGGAGATAAGCATCAGTTCACCAACTATAGGCCTATTTCTATACTCTCACAATTTTCAAAAATCCTTGAAAAATTATTTGTGTCAAGATTAGACAGTTTTATTGACAAGCAACACTTGCTAAGTGAACACCAATACGGCTTTCGACCAAACAGGTCCTCTTCCATGGCAGTGATGGAACTAGTTGAGGAGGTAACCACTGCAATTGATAAGAGGGAGTTTGTTGTTGGCCTTTTTATTGACCTGAGCAAGGCCTTTGACACCATCGATCATACATTGCTTTTAAACAAAATGCAGAGGTATGGTTTTAGAGGTCTTGCTCATGATTGGTTGAAAAGTTATCTTGGTGGCAGAGAACAGTACGTGCATATGAATAATGTAGATTCAGATAAAAAGATTATAACACATGGAGTACCCCAAGGTTCTGTATTGGGACCAAAATTGTTTTTATTGTACATTAATGATATCTGTAAAATCTTTAAAAAACTCAACTGTATTCTCTTTGCTGATGATACAAGTCTGTACTGTTCTGGGCAAGACCTTGGCCATCTCTTAGGGACTGTAGAGAGTGAACTCCACATACTAAAGCAATGGTTTGATGCCAATAAACTATCAATCAACCTAAATAAAACAAAATATATAATTTTTGGAAATAGGAAAAATAACAAACCGTGTCATATAAGAATTGATGATATGGAGATAGAAAGGGTGTATTCAACAACATTTTTGGAAATCCATATAGATGATAAATTAAATTGGAAACTGCACATAAATATACTTAAGACAAAGATGGCAAAAAATATTGCTATGTTACATAAAATAAAAAACTCCGTAAATCAAAAGGCTCTTATCATGTTATATAATTCTTTTGTACTCCCTTATCTTAATTATTGTGTCGAAATCTGGGGTAACAATTACAAAACAAACATTAAATCTATATTCTTACTTCAAAAGAAAGCGATTAGAATTGTAAATTATGCAGATTATCATGACCATACCAATGCTCTGTTTATTAAATTTAAAACATTAAAACTGCACGATCTTGTTGACCTCAACACTGCTATTGTGACGTACAAAGCTCATAACCACATGCTGCCTGGGTGTCTACAGGAGAGGTTTAAACCCAGAGAGAATCCCTATGACCTCAGAGGTTCAGCTGTCTTCCAGAAAGCTAAGATAAGAACAAGCTTAAAAAGTAGATGTGTTTCTGTCAGGGGGGTTCAACTGTGGAACAGCTTGGATTATTCCTTAAAATGTTCCAGTTCTATTCACACATTTAAAAAACACTTTAAGACCAATGTCTTGAAAAAATATATCACTCTAGAATCAACACAGTAGTTAATACTATGATCAATGTTAATTCAAATACTAAATGTGGGTTATAAATAATAATGGAAGTACAATTGTTTGTATATAGTATATAAATTGGTACAAAGATTTAACATGTCTACAAGGATATTTCACATGCCTTTACTGTGTATATAATTGAACTGTGTTTATGTTATGTATAATGTGTATTTATAATATGTTGTACAATGGACATTCAATAATTTTCGGAAGTTTATTTTGTACTTGACATTGTTTATAGGGTTAGGCGCAATAAGTGTTCAACTTCAGCCTAAACCCTTTCGGTCTGCAACATTTTCATTTTCAATTTAAGAATGTACAACTGTTTGTTTATTTTGTTGACGATTGACCGAAGAATAATAAACTTGAACTTGAAACTTGAACAGAGGAGGTGGTCTGCGAAATCAACTATTATCCACATACAACACTGTTCTTTCAACCATTCCTAAAATACTCTGCAATTTAGCCTCCAGCAAATAACAGGAGTTAGAAACACCCTGGTCACAGATGCTCCTTTGTGCCTTTGTTACAACTGAAGGAAATGCTAACAAGGGTGATTCTGACTATGTTGGGCTGATAGTGGTCGATCCACAGCGATATTTCTGCCACACAATACCACAATGCGAACAAAGGGAAATTCCACTTCGATGACTGTCGCTGCTGCGATGCTTTGGCGACTTGTCCAAGGTGTTCACCGCATTCCATCCAAATGCAGCTGAGATAGGTTCCAGCACCCCACGCGACCCTAAAAGGGACAAGCGGTAGAAAGCGGATGAATGGATGGCTATTGTTGGCACTGACAGTGGGAATGCTCTTCTGCATCTCAACAGATGTTTTGCTCACTACGCTAGGACAGTATCATCTTTGCTCAGGCACACCCTCCTTGTGTTGTAGTAAAATAATTTGGGGTTTCGGCAATAGCCACAAGACTAGATCTGACCAATTGGAGTCAAAGGTTAAATCCGAACAATCTGAGTCCAAGAATAGATCTGACCAACCTGTTTCTATGAGCATGAACTGGCCAAGCCTACTTGGATGAGAAGCGAAACATTTTCTAAGACAAACCAAACAGTCCAGTTGCAATGGATTGAATGCCTTGAGATTACAATGACCTGGATGATTGAAAACATCCATAGGGATTGATGTATTGAAAAGCAGAATTTCTACGTCTATGTCACAGACAGAGGGGGAATTAGCTCAAATGGTAGAGCGCTCGCTTTGCATGTGAGCGGTAGCGGGATCGATACCTGCATTCTCCAAAAGTTTTAATGTCAAAAAAAGGTTTCCTTTGAGTAGAAGTAGGTTAATGAGCATACTTTTTTCTGTTAAAGATGAGAAGTCATTTTAAGGAAACATGCAGAAAGGTCAGGTAGTCACCTCAGTTCTAGAAAGTCGTTGACACATGACAGTGTTTACTTTGTAACCACAGTTAAACATTGTTATTCTGATCTACGCGTTCACAACCTTTCGTCAATTTCGGCCAAATAAAGAGAAAAACAGCTCGATGAGGATGGGATTCGAACCCACGCGTGTAGAACACAATGGATTAGCAGTCCATCGCCTTAACCACTCGGCCACCTCATCTTAGTTTGTTCATGTCAATACTTGCTGAGAGGCTGTAAATAATAGTTTTTATGAACAAAGTCTACATCACAACATGTAACCACATGGACATATAGAGGAATTAAGATATTGTTGTGTTATTTTTACAACATTAAAAAAAAATAGTAAACTGTATAAATATTTGGGGTTTTGGCACCAACCGTTGGACATAATCTGACCAATCTAAGTCTATAAACCCAAACTGACAGCATCATCTTTGCTCAGGCACACCCTCCTTGTGTTGGAGTAAAATAATTTGGGGTTTCGGCAATAGCCACAAGACTAGATCTGACCAATCGGAGTCAAAGGTTAAATCCGAACAATCTGAGTCTTAGAATAGATCCGACCAACCTGTTTCTATGAGCATGAACTGATCAAGCCTACTTGGATGAGAAGCGAAACATTTTCTAAGACAAACCAAACAGTCCAGTTGCAATGGATTGAATGCCTTGAGATTACAATGACCTGGATGACTGAAAACATCCATAGGCATTGATGTATTGAAAAACAGAATTTCTATGTCTATGTCACATACAGAGGGGGAATTAGCTCAAATGGTAGAGCACTCGCTTTGCATGTGAGAGGTAGCGGGATCGATACCTGCATTCTCCAAATGTTTTAACGTCAAAAAAAGGTTTCCTTTGAGTAGAAGTAGGTAAATGAGCAAGCAAACTTCTTTCTGTTAAAGATGAGAAGTGATTTTGAGGAAACATGCAGAAAGGTCAGGTCGTCACCTCAGCTCTAGAAAGTCGTGACACATGACAGTGTGATACTCTGTAACCACAGTCAAACATTGTTATTCTGAACTACGCGTTAACAACCTTTCGTCAGTTGAGGCTAACTAAAGAGAACAACAGCTCGATGAGGATGGGATTCGAACCCACGCGTGTAGAACACAATGGATTAGCAGTCCATCGCCTTAACCACTCGGCCACCTCATCTAGCTTTGTTCATGTCAATACTTACTGAGAGGCTGCAAATAATAGTTTTTATGATCAAAGTCTACATCACAACATGTAACCACATGGACATATAGAGGAATTAAGATATTGTTGTGTTATTTTTACAACATTAAAAAAAATAGTAAACTGTATAAATATTTGGGGTTTTGGCACAAAACTTTGGACATAATCTGACCAATCTAAGTCTATAAACCCAAACTGATAAAGCCTACTTGGATGACAGGCGAAACGTCAAGGTCAACCTTGACATTAATGACTGAACAGAGGAGGTGGTCTGCGAAATCACCTATTATCCACGTACAACACTGTTCTTTCAACCATTCCTAAAATACTCTGCAATTTAGCCTCCAGCAAATAACAGGAGTTAGAAACACCCTGGTCACAGATGCTCCTTTGTGCCTTTGTTACAACTGAAGGAAATGCTAACAAGGGTGATTCTGACTATGTTGGGCTGATAGTGGTCGATCCACAGCGATACTTCTGCCACACAATACCACAATGCGAACGAAGGGAAATTCCACTTCGATGACTGTCGTTGCTGCGAAGCGTTGGCGACTTGTCCAAGGTGTTCACCGCATTCCACCCAAATGCAGCTGAGATAGGTTCCAGCAACCCACGTGACCCCAAAAGGGACAATCGGTAGAAAGCGGATGAATGGATGACTGTCGTTGGCACTGACAGTGGGATTGCTCTTCTGCATCTCAACAGATGTTTTGCTCACTACGATAAGGCAGTACCATCTTTGCCCAGACACACCCTCCTTGTGTTGTAGTAAAATAATTTGGGGTTTCGGCAATAGCCACAAGACTAGATCTGACCAATTGGAGTCAAAGGTTAAATCCGAACAATCTGAGTCTAAGAATAGATCTGACCAACTTGTTTCTATGAGCATGAACTGGCCAAGCCTACTTGGATGAGAAGCGAAACATTTTCTAAGACAAACCAAACAGTCCAGTTGCAATGGATTGAATGCCTTGAGATTACAATGACCTGGATGATTGAAAACATCCATAGGCATTGATGTATTGAAAAGCAGAATTTCTACGTCTATGTCACAGACAGAGGGGGAATTAGCTCAAATGGTAGAGCACTCGCTTTGCATGTGAGAGGTAGCGGGATCGATACCTGCATTCTCCAAATGTTTTAACGTCAAAAAAAGGTTTCCTTTGAGTAGAAGTAGGTAAATGAGCAAGCAAACTTCTTTCTGTTAAAGATGAGAAGTGATTTTGAGGAAACATGCAGAAAGGTCAGGTCGTCACCTCAGCTCTAGAAAGTCGTGACACATGACAGTGTGATACTCTGTAACCACAGTCAAACATTGTTATTCTGATCTACGCGTTCACAACCTTTCGTCAGTTGAGGCCAACTAAAGAAACAACAGCTCGATGAGGATGGGATTCGAACCCACGCGTGTAGAACACAATGGATTAGCAGTCCATCGCCTTAACCACTCGGCCACCTCATCTTAGTTTGTTCATGTCAATACTTGCTGAGAGGCTGCAAATAATAGTTTTTATGAACAAAGTCTACATCACAACATGTAACCACATGGACATATAGAGGAATTAAGATATTGTTGTGTTATTTTTACAACATTAAAAAAAATAGTAAACTGTATAAATATTTGGGGTTTTGGCACCAAACTTTGGACATAATCTGACCAATCTAAGTCTATGAACCCAAACTGATAAAGCCTACTTGGATGAGAGGCGAAACGTCAAGGTCAACCTTGACATTGATGACTGAACAGAGGAGGTGGTCTGCGAAATCACCTATTATCCACATACAACACTGTTCTTTCAACCATTCCTAAAATACTCTGCAATTTAGCCTCCAGCAAATAACAGGAGTTAGAAACACCCTGGTCACAGATGCTCCTTTGTGCCTTTGTTACAACTGAAGGAAATGCTAACAAGGGTGATTCTGACTATGTTGGGCTGATAGTGGTCGATCCACAGCGATACTTCTGCCACACAATACCACAATGCGAACGAAGGGAAATTCCACTTCGATGACTGTCGCTGCTGCGATGCTTTGGCGACTTGTCCAAGGTGTTCACCGCATTCCACCCAAATGCAGCTGAGATAAGTTCCAGCACCCCACGCGACCCTAAAAGGGACAAGCGGTAGAAAGCGGATGAATGGATGTCTATTGTTGGCACTGACAGTGGGAATGCTCTTCTGCATCTCAACAGATGTTTTGCTCACTACGCTAGGACAGTATCATCTTTGCTCAGGCACACCATCCTTGTGTTGGAGTAAAATAATTTGGGGTTTCGGCAATAGCCACTAGACTATATCTGACCAATTGGAGTCAAAGGTTAAATCCGATCAATATGAGTCTAAGAATAGATCTGACCAACCTGTTTCTATGAGCATGAACTGGCCAAGCCTACTTGGATGAGAACCGAAACATTTTCTAAGACAAACCAAACAGTCCAGTTGCAATGGATTGAATGCCTTGAGATTACAATGACCTGGATGATTGAAAACATCCATAGGCATTGATGTATTGAAAAGCAGAATTTCTACATCTATGTCACAGACAGAGGGGGAATTAGCTCAAATGGTAGAGCGCTCGCTTTGCATGTGAGCGGTAGCGGGATCGATACCTGCATTCTCCAAAAGTTTTAATGTCAAAAAAAGGTTTCCTTTGAGTAGAAGTAGGTTAATGAGCATACTTTTTTCTGTTAAAGATGAGAAGTCATTTTAAGGAAACATGCAGAAAGGTCAGGTAGTCACCTCAGTTCTAGAAAGTCGTTGACACATGACAGTGTTATACTCTGTAACCACAGTTAAACATTGTTATTCTGATCTACGCGTTCACAACCTTTCGTCAGTTGAGGCCAAATAAAGAGAAAAACAGCTCGATGAGGATGGGATTCGAACCCACGCGTGTAGAACACAATGGATTAGCAGTCCATCGCCTTAACCACTCGGCCACCTCATCTTAGTTTGTTCATGTCAATACTTGCTGAGAGGCTTCAAATGATAGTTTTTATGAACAAAGTCTACATCACAACATGTAACCACATGGACATATAGAGGAATTAAGATATTGTTGTGTTATTTTTAAAACATTAAAAAAAATAGTAAACTGCATAAATATTTGGGGTTTTGGCACCAACCGTTGGACATAATCTGACCAATATAAGTCTATAAACCCAAACTGATGAAGCCAACTTGGATGAGAGGCGAAACGTCAAGGTCAACCTTGACATTGATGACTGAACAGAGGAGGTGGTCTGCGAAATCACCTATTATCCACATACAACACTGTTCTTTCAACCATTCTTAAAATACTCTGCAATTTAGCCTCCAGCAAATAATAGGAGTTAGAAACACCCTGGTCACAGATGCTCCTTTGTGCCTTTGTTACAACTGAAAGAAATGCTAACAAGGGTGATTCTGACTATGTTGGGCTGATAGTGGTCGATCCACAGCGATACTTCTGCCACACAATACCACAATGCGAACGAAGGGAAATTCCACTTCGATGACTGTCGTTGCTGCGATGCGTTGGCGACTTGTCCAAGGTGTTCACCGCATTCCACCCAAATGCAGCTGAGATAGTTTTCCAGCACCCCACGCGACCCTAAAAGGGACAAGCGGTAGAAAGCGGATGAATGGATGACTGTTGTTGGCACTGACAGTGGGAATGCTCTTCTGCATCTCAACAGATGTTTTGCTCACTACGCTAGGACAGTATCATCTTTGCTCAGGCACACCCTCCTTGTGTTGTAGTAAAATAATTTGGGGTTTCGGCAATAGCCACTAGACTAGATCTGACCAATTGGAGTCAAAGGTTAAATCCGAACAATCTGAGTCCAAGAATAGATCTGACCAACCTGTTTCTATGAGCATGAAATGGCCAAGCCTACTTGGATGAGAAGCGAAACATTTTCTAAGACAAACCAAACAGTCCAGTTGCAATGGATTGAATGCCTTGAGATTACAATGACCTGGATGACTGAAAACATCCATAGGCATTGATGTATTGAAAAACAGCATTTCTACGTCTATGTCACAGACAGAGGGGGAATTAGCTCAAATGGTAGAGCGCTCGCTTTGCATGTGAGAGGTAGCGGGATCGATACCTGCATTCTCCAAATGTTTTAACGTCAAAAAAAGGTTTCCTTTGAGTAGAAGTAGGTAAATGAGCAAGCAAACTTCTTTCTGTTAAAGATGAGAAGTGATTTTGAGGAAACATGCAGAAAGGTCAGGTAGTCACCTCAGCTCTAGAAAGTCGTGACACATGACAGTGTGATACTCTGTAACCACAGTCAAACATTGTTATTCTGATCTACGCGTTAACCTTTCGTCAGTTGAGGCCAACTAAAGAGAAAAACAGCTCGATGAGGATGGGATTCGAACCCACGCGTGTAGAACACAATGGATTAGCAGTCCATCGCCTTAACCACTCGGCCACCTCATCTTAGTTTGTAAATGTCAATACTTGCTGAGAGGCTGCAAATAATAGTTTTTATGAACAAAGTCTACATCACAACATGTAACCACATGGACATATAGAGGAATTAAGATATTGTTGTGTTATTTTTATAACATTAAAAAAAAATAGTAAACTGTATAAATATTTGGGGTTTTGGCACCAACCGTTGGACATAATCTGACCAATCTAAGTCTATTAACCCAAACTGATGAAGCCTACTTGGATGAGAGGCGAAACGTCAAGGTCAACCTTGACATTGATGACTGAACAGAGGAGGTGGTCTGCGAAATCACCTATAATCCACATACAACACTGTTCTTTCAACCATTCCTAAAATACTCTGCAATTTAGCCTCCAGCAAATAACAGGAGTTACAAACACCCTGGTCACAGATGCTCCTTTGTGCCTTTGTTACAACTGAAATAAATGCTAACAAGGGTGATTCTGACTATGTTGGGCTGATAGTGGTCGATCCACAGCGATACTTCTGCCACACAATACCACAATGCGAACGAAAGGAAATTCCACTTCGATGACTGTCGTTGCTGCGATGCTTTGGCGACTTGTCCAAGGTGTTCACCGCATTCCACCCAAATGCAGCTGAGATAGGTTCCAGCATGCCACGCGACCCTAAAAGGGACAAGCGGTAGAAAGCGGATGAATGGATGGCTATTGTTGGCACTGGCAGTGGGAATGCTCTTCTGCATCTCAACAGATGTTTTGCTCACTACGCTAGGACAGTATCATCTTTGCTCAGGCACACCCTCCTTGTGTTGGAGTAAAATAATTTGAGGTTTCGGCAATAGCCACTAGACTACATCTGACCAATTGGAGTCAAAGGTTAAATCCGAACAATCTGAGTCTAAGAATAGATCTGACCAACCTGTTTCTATGAGCATGAACTGGCCAAGCCTACTTGGATGAGAACCGAAACATTTTCTAAGACAAACCAAACAGTCCAGTTGCAATGGATTGAATGCCTTGAGATTACAATGACCTGGATGACTGAAAACATCCATAGCCATTGATGTATTGAAAAACAGAATTTCTACGTCTATGTCACAGACAGAGGGGGAATTAGCTCAAATGGTAGAGCGCTCGCTTTGCATGTGAGAGGTAGCGGGATCGATACCTGCATTCTCCAAATGTTTTAACGACAAAGACAGGTTTCCTTTGAGTAGAAGTAGGTAAATGAGCAAGCAAACTTCTTTCTGTTAAAGATGAGAAGTGATTTTGAGGAAACATGCAGAAATGTCAGGTAGTCACCTCAGCTCTAGAAAGTCGTGACACATGACAGTGTGATACTCTGTAACCACAGTCAAACATTGTTATTCTGATCTATGCGTTTACAACCTTTCGTCAGTTGAGGCCAACTAAAGAGAACAACAGCTCAATGAGGATGGGATTCAAACCCACGCGTGTAGAACACAGTGGATTAGAAGTCCATCACCTTAACTACTCAGCCACCTCATCTAGCTTTGTTCATGTCAATACTTGCTGAGAGGCTGCTAATAATCGTTTTTATGATCAAAGTCTACATCACAACATGTAACCACATGGACATATAGGGGAATTAAGATATTGTTGTGTTATTTTTACAACATTAAAAAGAAATAGTAAACTGTATAAATATTTGGGGTTTTGGCACCAAACTTTGGACATAATCTGACCAATCTAAGTCTATGAACCCAAACTGATAAAGCCTACTTGGATGAGAGGCGAAACGTCAAGGTCAACCTTGACATTGATGACTGAACAGAGGAGGTGGTCTGCGAAATCAACTATTATCCACATACAACACTGTTCTTTCAACCATTCCTAAAATACTCTGCAATTTAGCCTCCAGCAAATAACAGGAGTTAGAAACACCCTGGTCACAGATGCTCCTTTGTGCCTTTGTTACAACTGAAAGAAATGCTAACAAGGGTGATTCTGACTATGTTGGGCTGATAGTTGTCGATCCACAGTGATACTTCTGCCACACAATACCACAATGCGAACGAAGGGAAATTCCACTTCGATGACTGTCGTTGCTGCGATGCGTTGGCGACTTGTCCAAGGTGTTCACCGCATTCCGCCCAAATGCAGCTGAGAAAGGTTTCAAAACCCCACGCGACCCTAAAAGGGACAAGCGGTAGAAAGCGGATGAATGGAAGACTGTTGTTGGCACTGACATTGGGAATGCTCTTCTGCATTTTAAAGATGTTTTGCTCACTACGCTAGGACAGTATCATCTTTGCTCAGGCACACCCTCCTTGTGTTGGAGTAAAATAATTTGGGGTTTCGGCAATAGCCACAAGACTAGATCTGACCAATTGGAGTCAAAGGTTAAATCCGAACAATCTGAGTCTAAGAATAGATCTGACCAACCTGTTTCTATGAGCATGAACTGGCCAACCCTACTTGGATGAGAAGCGAAACATTTTGTAAGACAAACCAAACAGTCCAGTTGCAATGGATTGAATGCCTTGAGATTACAATGACCTGGATGACTGAAAACATCCATAGGCATTGATGTATTGAAAAACAGAATTTCTACGTCTATGTGACAGACAGAGGGGGAATTAGCTCAAATGGTAGAGCGCTCGCTTTGCATGTGAGAGGTAGCGGGATCGATACCTGCATTCTCCAAATGTTTTAACGACAAAGACAGGTTTCCTTTGAGTAGAAGTAGGTAAATGAGCAAGCAAACTTCTTTCTGTTAAAGATGAGAAGTGATTTTGAGGAAACATGCAGAAAGGTCAGGTAGTCACCTCAGCTCTAGAAAGTCGTGACACATGACAGTGTGATACTCTGTAACCACAGTCAAACATTGTTATTCTGATCTACGCGTTCACAACCTTTCGTCAGTTGAGGCCAACTAAAGAGAACAACAGCTCGATGAGGATGGGATTCGAACCCACGCGTGTAGAACACAATGGATTAGCAGTCCATCGCCTTAACCACTCGGCCACCTCATCTTAGTTTGTTCATGTCAATACTTGCTGAGAGGCTGCAAATAATAGTTTTTATGATCAAAGTCTACATCACAACATGTAACCACATGGACATATGGAGGAATTAAGATATTGTTGTGTTATTTTTACAACATTAAAAAAAATAGTAAACTGTATAAATATTTGGGGTTTTGGCACCAAACTTTGGACATAATCTGACCAATCTAAGTCTATGAACCCAAACTGATAAAGCCTACTTGGATGAGAGGCGAAACGTCAAGGTCAACCTTGACATTAATGACTGAACAGAGGAGGTGGTCTGCGAAATCACCTATTATCCACACACAACACTGTTCTTTCAACCATTCCTAAAATACTCTGCAATTTAGCCTCCAGCAAATAACAGGAGTTAGAAACACCCTGGTCACAGATGCTCCTTTGTGCCTTTGTTACAACTGAAAGAAATGCTAACAAGGGTGATTCTGACTATGTTGGGCTGATAGTGGTCGATCCACAGCGATATTTCTGCCACACAATACCACAATGCGAACGAAGGGAAATTCCACTTCGATGACTGTCGTTGCTGCGATGCGTTGGCGACTTGTCCAAGGTGTTCACCGCATTCCACCCAAATGCAGCTGAGATAGTTTTCCAGCACCCCACGCGACCCTAAAAGGGACAAGCGGTAGAAAGCGGATGAATGGATGGCTATTGTTGGCACTGACAGTGGGAATGCTCTTCTGCATCTCAACAGATGTTTTGCTCACTACGCTAGCACAGTATCATCTTTGCTCAGGCACACCCTCCTTGTGTTGGAGTAAAATAATTTGGGGTTTCGGCAATAGCCACTAGACTAGATCTGACCAATTGGAGTCAAAGGTTAAATCCGAACAATCTGAGTCCAAGAATAGATCTGACCAACCTGTTTCTATGAGCATGAACTGGCCAAGCCTACTTGGATGAGAAGCGAAACATTTTCTAAGACAAACCAAACAGTCCAGTTGCAATGGATTGAATGCCTTGAGATTACAATGACCTGGATGACTGAAAACATCCATAGGCATTGATGTATTGAAAAATAGCATTTCTACGTCTATGTCACAGACAGAGGGGGAATTAGCTCAAATGGTAGAGCGCTCGCTTTGCATGTGAGAGGTAGCGGGATCGATACCTGCATTCTCCAAATGTTTTAACGACAAAGACAGGTTTCCTTTGAGTAGAAGTAGGTAAATGAGCAAGCAAACTTCTTTCTGTTAAAGATGAGAAGTGATTTTGAGGAAACATGCAGAAAGGTCAGGTAGTCACCTCAGCTCTAGAAAGTCGTGACACATGACAGTGTGATAACCCCCCCCTAGAGGGGGGGGGGTTACCCACATATGCGGTCCTCTCCAAGGTTTCTCATAGTCATTCACCGACGTCCCACTGGGGTGAGTTTTTCCTTGCCCGTATGTGGGCTCTGTACCGAGGATGTCGTTGTGGCTTGTACAGCCCTTTGAGACACTTGTGATTTAGGGCTATATAAATAAACATTGATTGATTGATTGATTGATACTCTGTAACCACAGTCAAGCATTGTTATTCTGATCTACGCGTTAACAACCTTTCGTCAGTTGAGGCCAACTAAAGAGAACAACAGCTCGATGAGGATGGGATTCGAACCCACGCGTGTAGAACACAATGGATTAGCAGTCCATCGCCTTAACCACTCGGCCACCTCATCTTAGTTTGTTCATGTCAATACTTGCTGAGAGGCTGCAAATAATAGTTTTTATGATCAAAGTCTACATCACAACATGTAACCACATGGACATATAGAGGAATTAAGATATTGTTGTGTTATTTTTACAACATTAAAAAAAATAGTAAACTGTATAAATATTTGGGGTTTTGGCACCAAACTTTGGACATAATCTGACCATTCTAAGTCTATGAACCCAAACTGATAAAGCCTACTTGGATGAGAGGCGAAACGTCAAGGTCAACCTTGACATTAATGACTGAACAGAGGAGGTGGTCTGCGAAATCACCTATTATCCACACACAACACTGTTCTTTCAACCATTCCTAAAATACTCTGCAATTTAGCCTCCAGCAAATAACAGGAGTTACAAACACCCTGGTCACAGATGCTCCTTTGTGCCTTTGTTACAACTGAAGGAAATGCTAACAAGGGTGATTCTGACTATGTTGGGCTGATAGTGGTTGATCCACAGCGATACTTCTGCCACACAATACCACAATGCGAACGAAGGGAAATTCCACTTCGATGACTGTCGTTGCTGCGATGCTTTGGCGACTTGTCCAAGGTGTTCACCGCATTCCACCCAAATGCAGCTGAGATAGGTTCCAGCACCCCACGCGACCCTAAAAGGGACAAGCGGTAGAAAGCGGATGAATGGATGGCTATTGTTGGCACTGACAGTGGGAATGCTCTTCTGCATCTCAACAGATGTTTTGCTCACTACGCTAGGACAGTATCATCTTTGCTCAGGCACACCCTCCTTGTGTTGGAGTAAAATAATTTGGGGTTTCGTCAATAGCCACTTGACTAGATCTGACCAATTGGAGTCAAAGGTTAAATCCGAACAATCTGAGTCTAAGAATAGATCTGACCAACCTGTTTCTATGAGCATGAACTGGCCAAGCCTACTTGGATGAGAACCGAAACATTTTCTAAGACAAACCATACAGTCCAGTTGCAATGGATTGAATGCCTTGAGATTACAATGACCTGGATGACTGAAAACATCCATAGGCATTGATGTATTGAAAAGCAGAATTTCTACGTCTATGTCACAGACAGAGGGGGAATTAGCTCAAATGGTAGAGCGCTCGCTTTGCATGTGAGCGGTAGCGGGATCGATACCTGCATTCTCCAAAAGTTTTAATGTCAAAAAAAGGTTTCCTTTGAGTAGAAGTAGGTTAATGAGCATACTTTTTTCTGTTAAAGATGAGAAGTCATTTTAAGGAAACATGCAGAAAGGTCAGGTAGTCACCTCAGTTCTAGAAAGTCGTTGACACATGACAGTGTGATACTCTGTAACCACAGTTAAACATTGTTATTCTGATCTACGCGTTCACAACCTTTCATCAGTTGAGGCCAACTAAAGAGAACAACAGTTCGATGAGGATGGGATTCGAACCCATGCGTGTAGAACACAATGGATTAGCAGTCCATCGCCTTAACCACTCGGCCACCTCATCTTAGTTTGTTCATGGCAATACTTGCTGAGAGGCTGCAAATAATAGTTTTTATGAACAAAGTCTACATCACAACATGTAACCACATGGACATATAGAGCAATTAAGATATTGTTGTGTTATTTTTAAAACATTAAAAAAAAATAGTAAACTGTATAAATATTTGGGGTTTTGGCACCAACCGTTGGACATAATCTGACCAATCTAAGTCTATAAACCCAAACTGATGAAGCCTACTTGGATGAGAGGCGAAACGTCAAGGTCAACCTTGACATTGAGGACTGAACAGAGGAGGTGGTCTGCGAAATCACCTATTAACCACATACAACACTGTTCTTTTAACCATTCCTAAAATACTCTGCAATTTAGCCTCCAGCAAATAATAGGAGTTAGAAACACCCTGGTCACAGATGCTCCTTTGTGCCTTTTTTACAACTGAAAGAAATGCTAACAAGGGTGATTCTGACTATGTTGGGCTGATAGTGGTCGATCCACAGCGATACTTCTGCCACACAATACCACAATGCGAACGAAGGGAAATTCCACTTCGATGACTGTCGTTGCTGCGATGCGTTGGCGACTTGTCCAAGGTGTTCACCGCATTCCACCCAAATGCAGCTGAGATAGTTTTCCAGCACCCCACGCGACCCTAAAAGGGACAAGCGGTAGAAAGCGGATGAATGGATGACTGTTGTTGGCACTGACAGTGGGAATGCTCTTCTGCATCTCAACAGATGTTTTGCTCACTACGCTAGGACAGTATCATCTTTGCTCAGGCAAACCCTCCTTGTGTTGGAGTAAAATAATTTGGGGTTTCGGCAATAGCCACTAGACTAGATCTGACCAATTGGAGTCAAAGGTTAAATCCGAACAATCTGAGTCTAAGAATAGATCTGACCAACCTGCTTCTATGAGCATGAACTGGCCAAGCCTACTTGGATGAGAACCGAAACATTTTCTAAGACAAACCAAACAGTCCAGTTGCAATGGATTGAATGCCTTGAGATTACAATGACCTGGATGACTGAAAACATCCATAGGCATTGATGTATTGAAAAGCAGAATTTCTACGTCTATGTCACAGACAGAGGGGGAATTATCTCAAATGGTAGAGCGCTCGCTTTGCATGTGAGCGGTAGCGGGATCGATACCTGCATTCTCCAAAAGTTTTAATGTCAAAAAAAGGTTTCCTTTGAGTAGAAGTAGGTTAATGAGCATACTTTTTTCTGTTAAAGATGAGAAGTAATTTTAAGGAAACATGCAGAAAGGTCAGGTAGTCACCTCAGTTCTAGAAAGTCGTTGACACATGACAGTGTGATACTCTGTAACCACAGTCAAACATTGTTATTCTGATCTACGCGTTCACAACCTTTCGTCAGTTGAGGCCAACTAAAGAGAACAACAGCTCGATGAGGATGGGATTCGAACCCACGCGTGTAGAACACAATGGATTAGCAGTCCATCGCCTTAACCACTCGGCCACCTCATCTAGCTTTGTTCATGTCAATACTTGCTGAGAGGCTGCAAATAATAGTTTTTATGAACAAAGTCTACATCACAACATGTAACCACATGGACATATAGAGGAATTAAGATATTGTTGTGTTATTTTTAAAACATTAAAAAAAAATAGTAAACTGTATAAATATTTGGGGTTTTGGCACCAACCGTTGGACATAATCTGACCAATCTAAGTCTATAAACCCAAACTGATGAAGCCTACTTGGATGAGAGGCGAAACGTCAAGGTCAACCTTGACATTGATGACTGAACAGAGGAGGTGGTCTGCGAAATCACCTATTATCCACATACAACACTGTTCTTTCAACCATTCCTAAAATACTCTGCAATTTAGCCTCCAGCAAATAATAGGAGTTAGAAACACCCTGGTCACAGATGCTCCTTTGTGCCTTTGTTACAACTGAAAGAAATGCTAACAAGGGTGATTCTGACTATGTTGGGCTGATAGTGGTCGATCCACAGCGATACTTCTGCCACACAATACCACAATGCGAACGAAGGGAAATTCCACTTCGATGACTGTCGTTGCTGCGATGCGTTGGCGACTTGTCCAAGGTGTTCACCGCATTCCACCCAAATGCAGCTGAGATAGTTTTCCAGCACCCCACGCGACCCTAAAAGGGACAAGCGGTAGAAAGCGGATGAATGGATGACTGTTGTTGGCACTGACAGTTGGAATGCTCTTCTGCATCTCAACAGATGTTTTGCTCACTACGCTAGGACAGTATCATCTTTGCTCAGGCACACCCTCCTTGTGTTGGAGTAAAATAATTTGGGGTTTCAGCAATAGCCACAAGACTAGATCTGACCAATTGGAGTCAAAGGTTAAATCCGAACAATCTGAGTCTAAGAATAGATCTGACCAACCTGTTTCTATGAGCATGAACTGGCCAAGCCTACTTGGATGAGAAGCGAAACATTTTCTAAGACAAACCAAACAGTCCAGTTGCAATGGATTGAATGCCTTGAGATTACAATGACCTGGATGACTGAAAACATCCATAGGCATTGATGTATTGAAAAACAGAATTTCTACGTCTATGTCACAGACATAGGGGGAATTAGCTCAAATGGTAGAGCGTTCGCTTTGCATGTGAGAGGTAGCGGGATCGATACCTGCATTCTCCAAATGTTTTAACGTCAAAAAAAGGTTTCCTTTGAGTAGAAGTAGGTAAATGAGCAAGCAAACTTCTTTCTGTTAAAGATGAGAAGTGATTTTGAGGAAACATGCAGAAAGGTCAGGTAGTCACCTCAGCTCTAGAAAGTCGTGACACATGACAGTGTGATACTCTGTAACCACAGTCAAACATTGTTATTCTGATCTACGCGTTAACAACCTTTCGTCAGTTGAGGCCAACTAAAGAGAACAACAGCTCGATGAGGATGGGATTCGAACCCACGTGTGTAGAACACAATGGATTAGCAGTCCATCGCCTTAACCACTCGGCCACCTCATCTAGCTTTGCTCATGTCAATACTTGCTGAGAGGCTGCAAATAATAGTTTTTATGATCAAAGTCTACATCACAACATGTAACCACATGGACATATAGAGGAATTAAGATATTGTTGTGTTATTTTTACAACATTAAAAAAAATAGTAAACTGTATAAATATTTGGGGTTTTGGCACCAAACTTTGGACATAATCTGACCAATCTAAGTCTATGAACCCAAACTGATAAAGCCTACTTGGATGAGAGGCGAAACGTCAAGGTCAACCTTGACATTGATGACTGAACAGAGGAGGTGGTCTGCGAAATCAACTATTATCCACATACAACACTGTTCTTTCAACCATTCCTAAAATACTCTGCAATTTAGCCTCCAGCAAATAACAGGAGTTAGAAACACCCTGGTCACAGATGCTCCTTTGTGCCTTTGTTACAACTGAAAGAAATGCTAACAAAGGTGATTCTGACTATGTTGGGCTGATAGTGGTCGATCCACAGCGATACTTCTGCCACACAATACCACAATGCGAACAAAGGGAAATTCCACTTCGATGACTGTCGTTGCTGCGATGCGTTGGCGACTTGTCCAAGGTGTTCACCGCATTCCACCCAAATGCAGCTGAGATAGGTTTCAGCACCCCACGCGACCCTTAAAGGGACAAGCGGTAGAAAGCGGATGAATGGATGACTGTTGTTGGCACTGACAGTGGGAATGCTCTTCTGCATCTCAACAGATGTTTTGCTCACTACGCTAGGACAGTATCATCTTTGCTCAGGCACACCCTCCTAGTTTTGTAGTAAAATAATTTGGGGTTTCGGCAATAGCCACAAGACTAGATCTGACCAATTGGAGTCAAAGGTTAAATCCGAACAATCTGAGTCTAAGAATAGATCTGACCAACCTGTTTCTATGAGCATGAACTGGCCAAGCCTACTTGGATGAGAAGCGAAACATTTTCTAAGACAAACCACACAGTCCAGTTGCAATGGATTGAATGCCTTGAGATTACAATGACCTGGATGACTGAAAACATCCATAGGCATTGATGTATTGAAAAACAGAATTTCTACATCTATGTCACAGACATAGGGGGAATTAGCTCAAATGGTAGAGCGCTCGCTTTGCATGTGAGAGGTAGCGGGATCGATACCTGCATTCTCCAAATGTTTTAACGTCAAAAAAAGGTTTCCTTTGAGTAGAAGTAGGTAAATGAGCAAGCAAACTTCTTTCTGTTAAAGATGAGAAGTGATTTTGAGGAAACATGCAGAAAGGTCAGGTAGTCACCTCAGCTCTAGAAAGTCGTGACACATGACAGTGTGATACTCTGTAACCACAGTCAAACATTGTTATTCTGATCTACGCGTTAACAACCTTTCGTCAGTTGAGGCCAACTAAAGAGAACAACAGCTCGATGAGGATGGGATTCGAACCCACGCGTGTAGAACACAATGGATTAGCAGTCCATCGCCTTAACCACTCGGCCACCTCATCTAGCTTTGCTCATGTCAATACTTGCTGAGAGGCTGCAAATAATAGTTTTTATGATCAAAGTCTACATCACAACATGTAACCACATGGACATATAGAGGAATTAAGATATTGTTGTGTTATTTTTACAACATTAAAAAAAATAGTAAACTGTATAAATATTTGGGGTTTTGGCACCAAACTTTGGACATAATCTGACCAATCTAAGTCTATGAACCCAAACTGATAAAGCCTACTTGGATGAGAGGCGAAACGTCAAGGTCAACCTTGACATTGATGACTGAACAGAGGAGGTGGTCTGCGAAATCACCTATTATCCACATACAACACTGTTCTTTCAACCATTCCTAAAATACTCTGCAATTTAGCCTCCAGCAAATAATAGGAGTTAGAAACACCCTGGTCACAGATGCTCCTTTGTGCCTTTGTTACAACTGAAAGAAATGCTAACAAGGGTGATTCTGACTATGTTGGGCTGATAGTGGTCGATCCACAGCGATACTTCTGCCACACAATACCACAATGCGAACGAAGGGAAATTCCACTTCGATGACTGTCGTTGCTGCGATGCGTTGGCGACTTGTCCAAGGTGTTCACCGCATTCCACCCAAATGCAGCTGAGATAGTTTTCCAGCACCCCACGCGACCCTAAAAGGGACAAGCGGTAGAAAGCGGATGAATGGATGACTGTTGTTGGCACTGACAGTGGGAATGCTCTTCTGCATCTCAACAGATGTTTTGCTCACTACGCTAGGACAGTATCATCTTTGCCCCATGGACACCCTCCTTGTGTTGGAGTAAAATAATTTGGGGTTTCGGCAATAGCCACTAGACGAGATCTGACCAATTGGAGTCAAAGGTTAAATCCGAACAATCTGAGTCCAAGAATAGATCTGACCAACCTGTTTCTATGAGCATGAACTGGCCAAGCCTACTTGGATGAGAAGCGAAACATTTTCTAAGACAAACCAAACAGTCCAGTTGCAATGGATTGAATGCCTTGAGATTACAATGACCTGGATGACTGAAAACATCCATAGGCATTGATGTATTGAAAAACAGAATTTCTACGTCTATGTCACAGACAGAGGGGGAATTAGCTCAAATGGTAGAGCGCTCGCTTTGCATGTGAGAGGTAGCGGGATCGATACCTGCATTCTCCAAATGTTTTAACGACAAAGACAGGTTTCCTTTGAGTAGAAGTAGGTAAATGAGCAAGCAAACTTCTTTCTGTTAAAGATGAGAAGTGATTTTGAGGAAACATGCAGAAATGTCAGGTAGTCACCTCAGCTCTAGAAAGTCGTGACACATGACAGTGTGATACTCTGTAACCACAGTCAAACATTGTTATTCTGATCCACGCGTTAACAACCTTTCGTCAGTTGAGGCCAACTAAAGAGAACAACAGCTCGATGAGGATGGGATTCGAACCCACGCGTGTAGAACACAATGGATTAGCAGTCCATCGCCTTAACCACTCGGCCACCTCATCTAGCTTTGTTCATGTCAATACTTAATGAGAGGCTGCAAATAATAGTTTTTATGATCAAAGTCTACATCACAACATGTAACCACATGGACATATAGAGGAATTAAGATATTGTTGTGTTATTTTTACAACATTAAAAAAAATAGTAAACTGTATAAATATTTGGGGTTTTGGCACCAAACTTTGGACATAATCTGACCAATCTAAGTCTATGAACCCAAACTGATAAAGCCTACTTGGATGAGAGGCGAAACATCAAGGTCAACCTTGACATTGATGACTGAACAGAGGAGGTGGTCTGCGAAATCACCTATTATCCACATACAACACTGTTCTTTCAACCATTCCTAAAATACTCTGCAATTTAGCCTCCAGCAAATAACAGGAGTTAGAAACACCCTGGTCACAGATGCTCCTTTGTGCCTTTGTTACAACTGAAAGAAATGCTAACAAGGGTGATTCTGACTATGTTGGGCTGATAGTGGTCGATCCACAGCGATACTTCTGCCACACAATACCACAATGGGAACGAAGGGAAATTCCACTTCGATGACTGTCGTTGCTGCGATGCGTTGGCGACTTGTCCAAGGTGTTCACCGCATTCCACCCAAATGCAGCTGAGATAGGTTTCAGCACCCCACGCGACCCTCAAAGGGACAAGCGGTAGAAAGCGGATGAATGGATGACTGTTGTTGGCACTGACAGTGGGAATGCTCTTCTGCATCTCAACAGATGTTTTGCTCACTACGCTAGGACAGTATCATCTTTGCTCAGGCACACCCTCCTTGTGTTGTAGTAAAATAATTTGGGGTTTCGGCAATAGCCACAAGACTAGATCTGACCAATTGGAGTCAAAGGTTAAATCCGAACAATCTGAGTCTAAGAATAGATCTGACCAATCTGTTTCTATGAGCATGAACTGGCCAAGCCTACTTGGATGAGAAGCGAAACATTTTCTAAGACAAACCAAACAGTCCAGTTGCAATGGATTGATTGCCTTGAGATTACAATGACCTGGATGACTGAAAACATCCATGGGCATTGATGTATTGAAAAACAGAATTTCTACGTCTATGTCACAGACAGAGGGGGAGTTAGCTCAAATGGTAGAGCGCTCGCTTTGCATGTGAGATGTAGCGGGATCGATACCTGCATTCTCCAAATGTTTTAACGTCAAAAAAAGTTTTCCTTTGAGTAGAAGTAGGTAAAAGAGCAAGCAAACTTCTTTCTGTTAAAGATGAGAAGTGATTTTGAGGAAACATGCAGAAAGGTCAGGTAGTCACCTCAGCTCTGGAAAGTCGTGACACATGACAGTGTGATACTCTGTAACCACAGTCAAACATTGTTATTCTGATCTACGCGTTAACAACCTTTCGTCAGTTGAGGCCAACTAAAGAGAACAACAGCTCGATGAGGATGGGATTCGAACCCACGCGTGGATTAGCAGTCCATCGCCTTAACCACTCAGCCACCTCATCTAGCTTTGTTCATGTCAATACTTGCTGAGAGGCTGCAAATAATAGTTTTTATGATCAAAGTCTACATCACAACATGTAACCACATGGACATATAGGGGAATTAAGATATTGTTGTGTTATTTTTACAACATTAAAAAAAATAGTAAACTGTATAAATATTTGGGGTTTTGGCACCAAACTTTGGACATAATCTGACCAATCTAAGTCTATGAACCCAAACTAATAAAGCCTACTTGGATGAGAGGCGAAACGTCAAGGTCAACCTTGACAATGATGACTGAACAGAGGAGGTGGTCTGCGAAATCAACTATTATCCACATACAACACTGTTCTTTCAACCATTCCTAAAATACTCTGCAATTTAGCCTCCAGCAAATAACAGGAGTTAGAAACACCCTGGTCACAGATGCTCCTTTGTGCCTTTGTTAAAACTGAAGGAAATGCTAACAAGGGTGATTCTGACTATGTTGGGCTGATAGTGGTCGATCCACAGTGATACTTCTGCCACACAATACCACAATGCGAACGAAGGGAAATTCCACTTCGATGACTGTCGTTGCTGCGATGCGTTGGCGACTTGTCCAAGGTGTTCACCGCATTCCACCCAAATGCAGCTGAGAAAGGTTTCAGCACCCCACGCGACCCTTAAAGGGACAAGCGGTAGAAAGCGGATGAATGGATGACTGTTGTTGGCACTGACAGTGGGAATGCTCTTCTGCATCTCAACAGATGTTTTGCTCACTACGCTAGGACAGTATCATCTTTGCTCAGGCACACCCTCCTAGTTTTGTAGTAAAATAATTTGGGGTTTCGGCAATAGCCACAAGACTAGATCTGACCAATTGGAGTCAAAGGTTAAATCCGAACAATCTGAGTCTAAGAATAGATCTGACCAATCTGTTTCTATGAGCATGAACTGGCCAAGCCTACTTGGATGAGAAGCGAAACATTTTCTAAGACAAACCAAACAGTCCAGTTGCAATGGATTGAATGCCTTGAGATTACAATGACCTGGATGACTGAAAACATCCATAGGCATTGATGTATTGAAAAACAGAATTTCTACGTCTATGTCACAGACATAGGGGGAATTAGCTCAAATGGTAGAGCGTTCGCTTTGCTAGTGAGAGGTAGCGGGATCGATACCTGCATTCTCCAAATGTTTTAACGTCAAAAAAAGGTTTCCTTTGAGTAGAAGTAGGTAAATGAGCAAGCAAACTTCTTTCTGTTAAAGATGAGAAGTGATTTTGAGGAAACATGCAGAAAGGTCAGGTAGTCACCTCAGCTCTAGAAAGTCGTGACACATGACAGTGTGATACTCTGTAACCACAGTCAAACATTGTTATTCTGATCTACGCGTTAACAACCTTTCGTCAGTTGAGGCCAACTAAAGAGAACAACAGCTCGATGAGGATGGGATTCGAACCCACGCGTGTAGAACACAATGGATTAGCAGTCCATCGCCTTAACCACTCGGCCACCTCATCTAGCTTTGCTCATGTCAATACTTGCTGAGAGGCTGCAAATAATAGTTTTTATGATCAAAGTCTACATCACAACATGTAACCACATGGACATATAGAGGAATTAAGATATTGTTGTGTTATTTTTACAACATTAAAAAAAATAGTAAACTGTATAAATATTTGGGGTTTTGGCACCAAACTTTGGACATAATCTGACCAATCTAAGTCTATGAACCCAAACTGATAAAGCCTACTTGGATGAGAGGCGAAACGTCAAGGTCAACCTTGACATTGATGACTGAACAGAGGAGGTGGTCTGCGAAATCACCTATTATCCACATACAACACTGTTCTTTCAACCATTCCTAAAATACTCTGCAATTTAGCCTCCAGCAAATAATAGGAGTTAGAAACACCCTGGTCACAGATGCTCCTTTGTGCCTTTGTTACAACTGAAAGAAATGCTAACAAGGGTGATTCTGACTATGTTGGGCTGATAGTGGTCGATCCACAGCGATACTCCTGCCACACAATACCACAATGCGAACGAAGGGAAATTCCACTTCGATGACTGTCGTTGCTGCGATGCGTTGGCGACATGTCCAAGGTGTTCACCGCATTCCACCCAAATGCAGCTGAGATAGTTTTCCAGCACCCCACGCGACCCTAAAAGGGACAAGCGGTAGAAAGCGGATGAATGGATGACTGTTGTTGGCACTGACAGTGGGAATGCTCTTCTGCATCTCAACAGATGTTTTGCTCACTACGCTAGGACAGTATCATCTTTGCCCCATGGACACCCTCCTTGTGTTGGAGTAAAATAATTTGGGGTTTCGGCAATAGCCACTAGACGAGATCTGACCAATTGGAGTCAAAGGTTAAATCCGAACAATCTGAGTCCAAGAATAGATCTGACCAACCTGTTTCTATGAGCATGAACTGGCCAAGCCTACTTGGATGAGAAGCGAAACATTTTCTAAGACAAACCAAACAGTCCAGTTGCAATGGATTGAATGCCTTGAGATTACAATGACCTGGATGACTGAAAACATCCATAGGCATTGATGTATTGAAAAACAGAATTTCTACGTCTATGTCACAGACAGAGGGGGAATTAGCTCAAATGGTAGAGCGCTCGCTTTGCATGTGAGAGGTAGCGGGATCGATACCTGCATTCTCCAAATGTTTTAACGACAAAGACAGGTTTCCTTTGAGTAGAAGTAGGTAAATGAGCAAGCAAACTTCTTTCTGTTAAAGATGAGAAGTGATTTTGAGGAAACATGCAGAAATGTCAGGTAGTCACCTCAGCTCTAGAAAGTCGTGACACATGACAGTGTGATACTCTGTAACCACAGTCAAACATTGTTATTCTGATCCACGCGTAAACAACCTTTCGTCAGTTGAGGCCAACTAAAGAGAACAACAGCTCGATGAGGATGGGATTCGAACCCACACGTGTAGAACACAATGGATTAGCAGTCCATCGCCTTAACCACTCGGCCACCTCATCTAGCTTTGTTCATGTCAATACTTAATGAGAGGCTGCAAATAATAGTTTTTATGATCAAAGTCTACATCACAACATGTAACCACATGGACATATAGAGGAATTAAGATATTGTTGTGTTATTTTTACAACATTAAAAAAAATAGTAAACTGTATAAATATTTGGGGTTTTGGCACCAAACTTTGGACATAATCTGACCAATCTAAGTCTATGAACCCAAACTGATAAAGCCTACTTGGATGAGAGGCGAAACATCAAGGTCAACCTTGACATTGATGACTGAACAGAGGAGGTGGTCTGCGAAATCACCTATTATCCACATACAACACTGTTCTTTCAACCATTCCTAAAATACTCTGCAATTTAGCCTCCAGCAAATAACAGGAGTTAGAAACACCCTGGTCACAGATGCTCCTTTGTGGCTTTGTTACAACTGAAAGAAATGCTAACAAGGGTGATTCTGACTATGTTGGGCTGATAGTGGTTGATCCACAGCGATACTTCTGCCACACAATACCACAATGCGAACGAAGGGAAATTCCACTTCGATGACTGTCGTTGCTGCGATGCGTTGGCGACTTGTCCAAGGTGTTCACCGCATTCCACCCAAATGCAGCTGAGATAGGTTTCAGCACCCCACGCGACCCTAAAAGGGACAAGCGGTAGAAAGCGGATGAATGGATGACTGTTGTTGGCACTGACAGTGGGAATGCTCTTCTGCATCTCAACAGATGTTTTGCTCACTACGCTAGGACAGTGTCATCTTTGCTCAGGCACACCCTCCTTGTGTTGGAGTAAAATAATTTGGGGTTTCGGCAATAGCCACTTGACTAGATCTGACCAATTGGAGTCAAAGGTAAAATCCGAACAATCTGAGTCTAAGAATAGATCTGACCAACCTGTTTCTATGAGCATGAACTGGCCAAGCCTACTTGGATGAGAACCGAAACATTTTCTAAGACAAACCATACAGTCCAGTTGCAATGGATTGAATGCCTTGAGATTACAATGACCTGGATGACTGAAAACATCCATAGGCATTGATGTATTGAAAAGCAGAATTTCTACGTCTATGTCACAGACAGAGGGGGAATTATCTCAAATGGTAGAGCGCTCGCTTTGCATGTGAGCGGTAGCGGGATCGATACCTGCATTCTCCAAAAGTTTTAATGTCAAAAAAAGGTTTCCTTTGAGTAGAAGTAGGTTAATGAGCATACTTTTTTCTGTTAAAGATGAGAAGTCATTTTAAGGAAACATGCAGAAAGGTCAGGTAGTCACCTCAGTTCTAGAAAGTCGTTGACACATGACAGTGTGATACTCTGTAACCACAGTTAAACATTGTTATTCTGATCTACGCGTTCACAACCTTTCGTCAGTTGAGGCCAACTAAAGAGAACAACAGCTCGATGAGGATGGGATTCGAACCCACGCGTGTAGAACACAATGGATTAGCAGTCCATCGCCTTAACCACTCGGCCACCTCATCTAGCTTTGTTCATGTCAATACTTACTGAGAGGCTGCAAATAATAGTTTTTATGATCAAAGTCTACATCACAACATGTAACCACATGGACATATAGAGGAATTAAGATATTGTTGTGTTATTTTTACAACATTAAAAAAAATAGTAAACTGTATAAATATTTGGGGTTTTGGCACAAAACTTTGGACATAATCTGACCAATCTAAGTCTATAAACCCAAACTGATGAAGCCTACTTGGATGACAGGCGAAACGTCAAGGTCAACCTTGACATTAATGACTGAACAGAGGAGGTGGTCTGCGAAATCACCTATTATCCACGTACAACACTGTTCTTTCAACCATTCGTAAAATACTCTGCAATTTAGCCTCCAGCAAATAACAGGAGTTAGAAACACCCTGGTCACAGATGCTCCTTTGTGCCTTTGTTACAACTGAAGGAAATGCTAACAAGGGTGATTCTGACTATGTTGGGCTGATAGTGGTCGATCCACAGCGATACTTTTGCCACACAATACCACAATGCGAACGAAGGGGAAATTCCACTTCGATGACTGTCGTTGCTGCGATGCGTTGGCGACTTGTCCAAGGTGTTCACCGCATTCCACCCAAATGCAGCTGAGATAGTTTTCCAGCACCCCACGCGACCCTAAAAGGGACAAGCGGTAGAAAGCGGATGAATGGATGACTGTTGTTGGCACTGACAGTGGGAATGCTCTTCTGCATCTCAACAGATGTTTTGCTCACTACGCTAGGACAGTATCATCTTTGCTCAGGCACACCCTCCTTGTGTTGTAGTAAAATAATTTGGGGTTTCGGCAATAGCCACAAGACTAGATCTGACCAATTGGAGTCAAAGGTTAAATCCGAACAATCTGAGTCTAAGAATAGATCTGACCAACCTGTTTCTATGAGCATGAACTGGCCAAGCCTACTTGGATGAGAAGCGAAACATTTTCTAAGACAAACCAAACAGTCCAGTTGCAATGGATTGAATGCTTTGAGATTACAATGACCTGGATGACTGAAAACATCCATAGGCATTGATGTATTGAAAAACAGAATTTCTACGTCTATGTCACAGACAGAGGGGGAATTAGCTCAAATGGTAGAGCGCTCGCTTTGCATGTGAGAGGTAGCGGGATCGATACCTGCATTCTCCAAATGTTTTAACATCAAAAAAAGGTTTCCTTTGACTAGAAGTAGGTAAATGAGCAAGCAAACTTCTTTCTGTTAAAGATGAGAAGTGATTTTGAGGAAACATGCAGAAAGGTCAGGTAGTCACCTCAGCTCTAGAAAGTCGTGACACATGACAGTGTGATACTCTGTAACCACAGTCAAACATTGTTATTCTGATCTACGCGTTCACAACCTTTCGTCAGTTGAGGCCAACTAAAGAGAACAACAGCTCGATGAGGATGGGATTCGAACCCACGTGTGTAGAACACAATGGATTAGCAGTCCATCGCCTTAACCACTCGGCCACCTCATCTAGCTTTGTTCATGTCAATACTTGCTGAGAGGCTGCAAATAATAGTTTTTATGATCAAAGTCTACATCACAACATGTAACCACATGGACATATAGAGGAATTAAGATATTGTTGTGTTATTTTTACAACATTAAATAAAAATAGTAAACTGTATAAATATTTGGGGTTTTGGCACCAAACTTTGGACATAATCTGACCAATCTAAATCTATGAACCCAAACTGATAAAGCCTACTTGGATGAGAGGCGAAACGTCAAGGTCAACCTTGACATTGATGACTGAACAGAGGAGGTGGTCTGCGAAATCACCTATTATCCACATACAACACTGTTCTTTCAACCATTCCTAAAATACTCTGCAATTTAGCCTCCAGCAAATAACAGGAGTTAGAAACACCCTGGTCACAGATGCTCCTTTGTGCCTTTGTTACAACTGAAAGAAATGCTAACAAGGGTGATTCTGACTATGTTGGGCTGATAGTGGTCGATCCACAGCGATACTCCTGCCACACAATACCACAATGCGAACGAAGGGAAATTCCACTTCGATGACTGTCGTTGCTGCGATGCGTTTGCGACTTGTCCAAGGTGTTCACCGCATTCCACCCAAATGCAGCTGAGATAGGTTCCAGCACCCCACGCGACCCTAAAAAGGACAAGCGGTAGAAAGCGGATGAATGGATGACTGTTGTTGGCACTTACAATGGGATTGCTCTTCTGCATCTCAACAGATGTTTTGCTCACTACGATAGGGCAGTACCATCTTTGCCCAGACACACCCTCCTTGTGTTGGAGTAAAATAATTTGGGGTTTTGGCAATAGCCACTAGACTAGATCTGACCAATCGGAGTAAAAGGTTAAATCCGAACAATCTGAGTCTCAGAATGGATCTGACCAACCTGTTTCTATGAGCATGAAATGATCAAGCCTACTTGGATGAGAAGCAAAACATTTTCTAAGACAAACCAAACAGTCCAGTTGCAATGGATTGAATGCCTTGAGATTACAATGACCCGGATGAATGAAAACATCCAAAAGCATTGATGTATTGAACAATATAATTTCTACGTCTATGTCACAGACAGAGGGGGAATTAGCTCAAATGGTAGAGCGCTTGCTTTGCATGTGAGAGGTAGCGGGATCGATACCTGCATTCTCCAAAAGTTTTAATGTCAAAAAAAGGTTTCCTTTGAGTAGAAGTAGGTTAATGAGCATACTTTTTTCTGTTAAAAATGAGAAGTCATTTTGACGAAACATGCAGAAAGGTCAGGTAGTCACCTCAGTTCTAGAAAGTCGTTGACACATGACAGTGTGATACTCTGTAACCAGAGTTAAACATTGTTATTCTGATCTACGCGTTCCTAACCTTTCGTCAGTTGAGGCCAACTAAAGAGAACAACAGCTCGATGAGGATGGGATTCGAACCCACGCGTGTAGAACACAATGGATTAGCAGTCCATCGCCTTAACCACTCGGCCACATCATCTTAGTTTGTTCATGTCAATACTTGCTGAGAGGCTGCAAATAATAGTTTTTATGATCAAAGTATACATCACAACATGTAACCACATGGACATATAGAGGAATTAAGATACTGTTGTGTTATTTTTACAACATTAAAAAAAATAGTAAACTGTATAAATATTTGGGGTTTTGGCACTAAACTTTGGACATAATCTGACCAATCTTAGTCCATGAACCCAAACTGATAAAGCCTACTTGGATGAGAGGCGAAACGTCAAGGTCAACCATGACATTAATGACTGAACAGAGGAGGTGGTATGCGAAATCACCTATTATCCACATACAACACTGTTCTTTCAACCATTCCTAAAATACTCTGCAATTTAGCCTCCAGCAAATAACAGGAGTTAGAAACACCCTGGTCACAGATGCTCCTTTGTGCCTTTGTTACAACTGAAGGAAATTCTAACAAGGGTGATTCTGACTATGTTGGGCTGATAGTGGTCGATCCACAGCGATACTTCTGCCACACAATACCACAATGCGAACGAAGGGAAATTCCACTTCGATGACTGTCGTTGCTGCGAAGCGTTGGCGACTGGTCCAAGGTGTTCACCGCATTCCACCCAAATGCAGCTGAGATAGGTTCCAGCACCCCACGCGACCCCAAAAGGGACAAGCGGTAGAAAGCGGATTAATGGATGACTGTCGTTGGCACTGACAGTGGGATTGCTCTTCTGCATCTCAACAGATGTTTTGCTCACTACGATAGGGCAGTACCATCTTTGCCCAGACACACCCTCCTTTTGTTGGAGTAAAATAATTTGGGGTTTTGGCAATAGCCACTAGACTAGATCTGACCAATCGGAGTAAAAGGTTAAATCAGAACAATCTGAGTCTTAGAATAGATCTGACCAACCTGTTTCTATGAGCATGAACTGATCAAGCCTACTTGGATGAGAAGCGAAACATTTTCTAAGACAAACCAAACAGTCCAGTTGCAATGGATTGAATGCCTTGATATTACAATGACCTGGATGAATGAAAACATCCATAGGCATTGATGTATTGAACAATAGAATTTCTACGTCTATGTCACAGACAGAGGGGGAGTTAGCTCAAATGGTAGAGCGCTCGCTTTGCATGTGAGAGGTAACAGGATCGATACCTGCATTCTCCAAAAGTTTTAATGTCAAAAAAAGGTTTCCTTTGAGTAGAAGTAGGTTAATGAGCATACTTTTTTCTGTTAAAAATGAGAAGTCATTTTGAGGAAACATGCAGAAAGGTCAGGTAGTCACCTCAGTTCTAGAAAGTCGTTGACACATGACAGTGTGATACTCTGTAACCAGAGTTAAACATTGTTATTCTGATCTACGCGTTCCTAAACTTTCGTCAGTTGAGCCCAACTAAAGAGAACAACAGCTCGATGAGGATGGGATTCGAACCCACGCGTGTAGAACACAATGGATTAGCAGTCCATCGCCTTAACCACTCGGCCACCTCATCTAGCTTTGTCATGTCAATACTTACTGAGAGGCTGCAAATAATAGTTTTTTTGATCAAAGTATACATCACAACATGTAACAACATGGACATATAGAGGAATTAAGATATTGTTGTGTTATTTTTACAACATTAAAAAAAATAGTAAACTGTATAAATATTTGGGGTTTTGGCACCAACCGTTGGACATAATCTGACCAATCTAAATCTATAAACCCAAAATGATGAAGCCTACTTGGATGAGAGGCGAAACGTCAAGGTCAAACTTGACATTGATGACTGAACAGAGGTGGTGGTCTGCGAAATCACCTATTATCCACATACAACACTGTTCTTTCAACCATTCCTAAAATACTCTGCAATTTAGCCTCCAGCAAATAACAGGAGTTAGAAACACCCTGGTCACAGATGCTCCTTTGTGCCTTTGTTACAACTGAAGGAAATGCTAACAAAGGTGATTCTGACTATGTTGGGCTGATAGTGGTCGATCCACAGCGATACTTCTGCCACACAATACCACAATGCGAACGAAGGGAAATTCCACTTCGATGACTGTCGTTGCTGCGAAGCGTTGGCGACTTGTCCAAGGTGTTCACCGCATACCACCCAAATGCAACTGAGAGGGGGAATTAGCTCAAATGGTAGAGTGCTCGCTTTGCATGTGAGAGGTAGCGGGATCGATACCTGCATTCTCCAAAAGTTTTAATGTCAAAAAAAGGTTTCCTTTGAGTAGAAGTAGGTTAATGAGCATACTTTTTTCTGTTAAAAATGAGAAGTCATTTTGAGGAAACATGCAGAAAGGTCAGGTAGTCACCTCAGTTCTAGAAAGTCGTTGACACATGACAGTGTGATACTCTGTAACCACAGTTAAACATTGTTATTCTGATCCACGCGTTCACAACCTTTCGTCAGTTGAGACCAACTAAAGAGAACAACCGCTCGATGAGGATGGGATTCGAACCCACGCGTGTAGAACACAATGGATTAGCAGTCCATCGCCTTAACCACTCGGCCACCTCATCTTAGTTTGTTCATGTCAATACTTGCTGAGAGGCTTCAAATAATAGTTTTTATGAACAAAGTCTACATCACAACATGTAACCACATGGACATATAGAGGAATTAAGATATTGTTGTGTTATTTTTACAACATTAAAAAAAATAGTAAACTGTATAAATATTTGGGGTTTTGGCACCAACCGTTGGACATAATCTGACCAATCTAAGTCTATAAACCCAAACTGATGAAGCCTACTTGGATGAGAGGCGAAACGTCAAGGTCAACCTTGACATTGATGACTGAACAGAGGAGGTGGTCTGCGAAATCACCTATTATCCACATACAACACTGTTCTTTCAACCATTCCTAAAATACTCTGCAATTTAGCCTCCAGCAAATAACAGGAGTTAGAAACACCCTGGTCACAGATGCTCCTTTCTGCCTTTGTTACAACTGAAAGAAATGCTAACAAGGGTGATTCTGACTATGTTGGGCTGATAGTGGTCGATCCACAGCGATACTTCTGCCACACAATACCACAATGCGAACGAAGGGGAATTCCACTTCGATGACTGTTGTTGCTGCGATGCGTTGGCGACTTGTCCAAGGTGTTCACCGCATTCCACCCAAATGCAGCTGAGAAAGGTTTCAGCACCCCACGCGACCCTAAAAGGGACAAGCGGTAGAAAGCGGATGAATGGATGACTGTTGTTGGCACTGACATTGGGAATGCTCTTCTGCATCTCAACAGATGTTTTGCTCACTACGCTAGGACAGTATCATCTTTGCTCAGGCACACCCTCCTTGTGTTGTAGTAAAATAATTTGGGGTTTCAGCAATAGCCACAAGACTAGATCCGACCAATTGGAGTCAAAGGTTAAATCCGAACAATCTGAGTCTAAGAATAGATCTGACCAACCTGTTTCTATGAGCATGAACTGGCCAAGCCTACTTGGATGAGAAGCGAAACATTTTCTAAGACAAACCAAACAGTCCAGTTGCAATGGATTGAATGCCTTGAGATTACAATGACCTGGATGACTGAAAACATCCATAGGCATTGATGTATTGAAAAACAGAATTTCTACGTCTATGAGACAGACCGAGGGGGAATTAGCTCAAATGGTAGAGCGCTCGCTTTGCATGTGAGAGGTAGCGGGATCGATACCTGCATTCTCCAAAAGTTTTAATGTCAAAAAAAGGTTTCCTTTGAGTAGAAGTAGGTAAATGAGCAAGCAAACTTCTTTCTGTTAAAGATGAGAAGTGATTTTGAGGAAACATGCAGAAAGGTCAGGTAGTCACCTCGGCTCTAGAAAGTCGTGACACATGACGGTGTGATACTCTGTAACCAAAGTCAAACATTGTTATTCTGATCTACGCGTTAACAACCTTTCGTCAGTTGAGGACAACTAAAGAGAACAACAGCTCGATGAGGATGGGATTCGAACCCACGCGTGTAAAACACAATGGATTAGCAGTCCATCGCCTTAACCACTCGGCCACCTCATCTAGCTTTGTTCATGTCAATACTTGCTGAGAGGCTACAAATAATAGTTTTTATGATCAAAGTCTACATCACAACATGTAACCACATGGACATATAGAGGAATTAAGATATTGTTGTGTTATTTTTACAACATTAAAAAAAATAGTAAACTGTATAAATATTTGGGGTTTTGGCACCAACCGATGGACATAATCTGACCAATCTAAGTCTATAAACCCAAACTGATGAAGCCTACTTGGATGAGAGGCGAAACGTCAAGGTCAACCTTGACATTGATGACTGAACAGAGGAGGTGGTCTGCGAAATCACCTATTATCCACATACAACACTGTTCTTTCAACCATTCCTAAAATACTCTGCAATTTAGCCTCCAGCAAATAACAGGAGTTAGAAACACCCTGGTCACAGATGCTCCTTTGTGCCTTTGTTACAACTGAAATAAATGCTAACAAGGGTGATTCTGACTATGTTGGGCTGATAGTGGTCGATCCACAGCGATACTTCTGCCACACAATACCACAATGCGAACGAAGGGAAATTCCACTTCGATGACTGTTGTTGCTGCGATGCGTTGGCGACTTGTCCAAGGTGTTCACCGCATTCCACCCAAATGCAGCTGAGAAAGGTTTCAGCACCCCACGCGACCCTAAAAGGGACAAGCGGTAGAAAGAAGATGACTTGATGACTGTTGTTGGCACTGACATTGGGAATGCTCTTCTGCATCTCAACAGATGTTTTGCTCACTACGCTAGGACAGTATCATCTTTGCTCAGGCACACCCTCCTTGTGTTGTAGTAAAATAATTTGTGGTTTCAGCAATAGCCACAAGACTAGATCTGACCAATTGGAGTCAAAGGTTAAATCCGAACAATCTGAGTCTAAGAATAGATCTGACCAACCTGTTTCTATGAGCATGAACTGGCCAAGCCTACTTGGATGAGAAGCGAAACATTTTCTAAGACAAACCAAACAGTCCAGTTGCAATGGATTGAATGCCTTGAGATTACAATGACCTGGATGACTGAAAACACTTAGGCATTGATGTATTGAAAAACAGAATTTCTACATCTACGTGACAGGCAGAGGGGGAATTAGCTCAAATGGTAGAGCGCTCGCTTTGCATGTGAGAGGTAGCGGGATCGATACCTGCATTCTCCAAATGTTTTAACGTCAAAAAAAGGTTTCCTTTGAGTAGAAGTAGGTAAATGAGCAAGCAAACTTCTTTCTGTTAAAGATGAGAAGTGATTTTGAGGAAACATGCAGAAAGGTCAGGTAGTCACCTCAGCTCTAGAAAGTCATGACACATGACAGTGTGATACTCTGTAACCACAGTCAAACATTGTTATTCTGATCTACGCGTTAACAACCTTTCGTCAGTTGAGGCCAACTAAAGAGAACAACAGCTCGATGAGGATGGGATTCGAACCCACGCGTGTAGAACACAATGGATTAGCAGTCCATCGCCTTAACCACTCGGCCACCTCATCTAGCTTTGTTCATGTCAATACTTGCTGAGAGGCTGCAAATAATAGTTTTTATGATCAAAGTCTACATCACAACATGTAACCACATGGACATATAGAAGAATTAAGATATTGTTGTGTTATTTTTACAACATTAAAAAAAATAGTAAACTGTATAAATATTTCGGGTTTTGGCACCAAACTTCGGACATAATCTGACCAATCTAAGTCTATGAACCCAAACTGATAAAGCCTACTTGGATGAGAGGCGAAACGTCAAGGTCAACCTTGACATTGATGACTGAACAGAGGAGGTGGTCTGCGAAATCACCTATTATCCACATACAACACTGTTCTTTCAACCATTCCTAAAATACTCTGCAATTTAGCCTCCAGCAAATAACAGGAGTTAGAAACACCCTGGTCACAGATGCTCCTTTGTGCCTTTGTTACAACTGAAATAAATGCTAACAAGGGTGATTCTGACTATGTTGGGCTGATAGTGGTCGATCCACAGCGATACTTCTGCCACACAATACCACAATGCGAACGAAGGGAAATTCCACTTCGATGACTGTCGTTGCTGCGATGCGTTGGCGACTTGTCCAAGGTGTTCACCGCATTCCACCCAAATGCAGCTGAGATAGGTTTCAGCACCCCACGCGATCCTAAAAAGGACAAGCGGTAGAAAGCGGATGAATGGATGACTGTTGTTGGCACTGACAGTGGGAATGCTCTTCTGCATCTCAACAGATGTTTTGCTCACTACGCTAGGACAGTATCATCTTTGCTCAGGCACACCCTCCTTGTGTTGTAGTAAAATAATTTGGGGTTTCGGCAATAGCCACAAGACTAGATCTGACCAATTGGAGTCAAAGGTTAAATCCGAACAATCTGAGTCTAAGAATAGATCTGACCAACCTGTTTCTATGAGCATGAACTGGCCAAGCCTACTTGGATGAGAAGCGAAACATTTTCTAAGACAAACCAAACAGTCCAGTTGCAATGGATTGAATGCCTTGAGATTACAATGACCTGGATGACTGAAAACATCCATAGGCATTGATGTATTGAAAAACAGAATTTCTACGTCTATGAGACAGACCGAGGGGGAATTAGCTCAAATGGTAGAGCGCTCGCTTTGCATGTGAGAGGTAGCGGGATCGATACCTGCATTCTCCAAAAGTTTTAATGTCAAAAAAAGGTTTCCTTTGAGTAGAAGTAGGTAAATGAGCAAGCATACTTTTTTCTGTTAAAGATGAGAAGTCATTTTAAGGAAACATGCAGAAAGGTCAGGTAGTCACCTCAGTTCTAGAAAGTCGTTGACAAATGACAGTGTGATACTCTGTAACCACGGTTAAACATTGTTATTCTGATCTACGCGTTCACAACCTTTCGTCAGTTGAGGCCAACTAAAGAGAACAACAGCTCGATGAGGATGGGATTCGAACCCACGCGTGTAGAACACAATGGATTAGCAGTCCATCGCCTTAACCACTCGGCCACCTCATCTTAGTTTGTTCATGTCAATACTTGCTGAGAGGCTGCAAATAATAGTTTTTATGAACAAAGTCTACATCACAACATGTAACCACATGGACATATAGAGTAATTAAGATATTGTTGTGTTATTTTTAAAACATTAAAAAAAATAGTAAACTGTATAAATATTTGGGGTTTTGGCACCAACCGTTGGACATAATCTGACCAATCTAAGTCTATAAACCCAAACTGATGAAGCCTACTTGGATGAGAGGCGAAACGTCAAGGTCAACCTTGACATTGATGACTGAACAGAGGAGGTGGTCTGCGAAATCACCTATTATCCACATACAACACTGTTCTTTCAACCATTCCTAAAATACTCTGCAATTTAGCCTCCAGCAAATAACAGGAGTTAGAAACACCCTGGTCACATATGCTCCTTTCTGCCTTTGTTACAACTGAAAGAAATGCTAACAAGGGTGATTCTGACTATGTTGGGCTGATAGTGGTCGATCCACAGCGATACTTCTGCCACACAATACCACAATGCGAACGAAGGGGAATTCCACTTCGATGACTGTTGTTGCTGCGATGCGTTGGCGACTTGTCCAAGGTGTTCACCGCATTCCACCCAAATGCAGCTGAGAAAGGTTTCAGCACCCCACGCGACCCTAAAAGGGACAAGCGGTAGAAAGCGGATGAATGGATGACTGTTGTTGGCACTGACATTGGGAATGCTCTTCTGCATCTCAACAGATGTTTTGCTCACTACGCTAGGACAGTATCATCTTTGCTCAGGCACACCCTCCTTGTGTTGTAGTAAAATAATTTGGGGTTTCAGCAATAGCCACAAGACTAGATCCGACCAATTGGAGTCAAAGGTTAAATCCGAACAATCTGAGTCTAAGAATAGATCTGACCAACCTGTTTCTATGAGCATGAACTGGCCAAGCCTACTTGGATGAGAAGCGAAACATTTTCTAAGACAAACCAAACAGTCCAGTTGCAATGGATTGAATGCCTTGAGATTACAATGACCTGGATGACTGAAAACATCCATAGGCATTGATGTATTGAAAAACAGAATTTCTACGTCTATGAGACAGACCGAGGGGGAATTAGCTCAAATGGTAGAGCGCTCGCTTTGCATGTGAGAGGTAGCGGGATCGATACCTGCATTCTCCAAAAGTTTTAATGTCAAAAAAAGGTTTCCTTTGAGTAGAAGTAGGTAAATGAGCAAGCAAACTTCTTTCTGTTAAAGATGAGAAGTGATTTTGAGGAAACATGCAGAAAGGTCAGGTAGTCACCTCGGCTCTAGAAAGTCGTGACACATGACGGTGTGATACTCTGTAACCAAAGTCAAACATTGTTATTCTGATCTACGCGTTAACAACCTTTCGTCAGTTGAGGACAACTAAAGAGAACAACAGCTCGATGAGGATGGGATTCGAACCCACGCGTGTAAAACACAATGGATTAGCAGTCCATCGCCTTAACCACTCGGCCACCTCATCTAGCTTTGTTCATGTCAATACTTGCTGAGAGGCTACAAATAATAGTTTTTATGATCAAAGTCTACATCACAACATGTAACCACATGGACATATAGAGGAATTAAGATATTGTTGTGTTATTTTTACAACATTAAAAAAAATAGTAAACTGTATAAATATTTGGGGTTTTGGCACCAACCGATGGACATAATCTGACCAATCTAAGTCTATAAACCCAAACTGATGAAGCCTACTTGGATGAGAGGCGAAACGTCAAGGTCAACCTTGACATTGATGACTGAACAGAGGAGGTGGTCTGCGAAATCACCTATTATCCACATACAACACTGTTCTTTCAACCATTCCTAAAATACTCTGCAATTTAGCCTCCAGCAAATAACAGGAGTTAGAAACACCCTGGTCACAGATGCTCCTTTGTGCCTTTGTTACAACTGAAATAAATGCTAACAAGGGTGATTCTGACTATGTTGGGCTGATAGTGGTCGATCCACAGCGATACTTCTGCCACACAATACCACAATGCGAACGAAGGGAAATTCCACTTCGATGACTGTTGTTGCTGCGATGCGTTGGCGACTTGTCCAAGGTGTTCACCGCATTCCACCCAAATGCAGCTGAGAAAGGTTTCAGCACCCCACGCGACCCTAAAAGGGACAAGCGGTAGAAAGAAGATGACTTGATGACTGTTGTTGGCACTGACATTGGGAATGCTCTTCTGCATCTCAACAGATGTTTTGCTCACTACGCTAGGACAGTATCATCTTTGCTCAGGCACACCCTCCTTGTGTTGTAGTAAAATAATTTGTGGTTTCAGCAATAGCCACAAGACTAGATCTGACCAATTGGAGTCAAAGGTTAAATCCGAACAATCTGAGTCTAAGAATAGATCTGACCAACATGTTTCTATGAGCATGAACTGGCCAAGCCTACTTGGATGAGAAGCGAAACATTTTCTAAGACAAACCAAACAGTCCAGTTGCAATGGATTGAATGCCTTGAGATTACAATGACCTGGATGACTGAAAACACTTAGGCATTGATGTATTGAAAAACAGAATTTCTACATCTACGTGACAGGCAGAGGGGGAATTAGCTCAAATGGTAGAGCGCTCGCTTTGCATGTGAGAGGTAGCGGGATCGATACCTGCATTCTCCAAATGTTTTAACGTCAAAAAAAGGTTTCCTTTGAGTAGAAGTAGGTAAATGAGCAAGCAAACTTCTTTCTGTTAAAGATGAGAAGTGATTTTGAGGAAACATGCAGAAAGGTCAGGTAGTCACCTCAGCTCTAGAAAGTCATGACACATGACAGTGTGATACTCTGTAACCACAGTCAAACATTGTTATTCTGATCTACGCGTTAACAACCTTTCGTCAGTTGAGGCCAACTAAAGAGAACAACAGCTCGATGAGGATGGGATTCGAACCCACGCGTGTAGAACACAATGGATTAGCAGTCCATCGCCTTAACCACTCGGCCACCTCATCTAGCTTTGTTCATGTCAATACTTGCTGAGAGGCTGCAAATAATAGTTTTTATGATCAAAGTCTACATCACAACATGTAACCACATGGACATATAGAAGAATTAAGATATTGTTGTGTTATTTTTACAACATTAAAAAAAATAGTAAACTGTATAAATATTTCGGGTTTTGGCACCAAACTTCGGACATAATCTGACCAATCTAAGTCTATGAACCCAAACTGATAAAGCCTACTTGGATGAGAGGCGAAACGTCAAGGTCAACCTTGACATTGATGACTGAACAGAGGAGGTGGTCTGCGAAATCACCTATTATCCACATACAACACTGTTCTTTCAACCATTCCTAAAATACTCTGCAATTTAGCCTCCAGCAAATAACAGGAGTTAGAAACACCCTGGTCACAGATGCTCCTTTGTGCCTTTGTTACAACTGAAATAAATGCTAACAAGGGTGATTCTGACTATGTTGGGCTGATAGTGGTCGATCCACAGCGATACTTCTGCCACACAATACCACAATGCGAACGAAGGGAAATTCCACTTCGATGACTGTCGTTGCTGCGATGCGTTGGCGACTTGTCCAAGGTGTTCACCGCATTCCACCCAAATGCAGCTGAGATAGGTTTCAGCACCCCACGCGATCCTAAAAAGGACAAGCGGTAGAAAGCGGATGAATGGATGACTGTTGTTGGCACTGACAGTGGGAATGCTCTTCTGCATCTCAACAGATGTTTTGCTCACTACGCTAGGACAGTATCATCTTTGCTCAGGCACACCCTCCTTGTGTTGTAGTAAAATAATTTGGGGTTTCGGCAATAGCCACAAGACTAGATCTGACCAATTGGAGTCAAAGGTTAAATCCGAACAATCTGAGTCTAAGAATAGATCTGACCAACCTGTTTCTATGAGCATGAACTGGCCAAGCCTACTTGGATGAGAAGCGAAACATTTTCTAAGACAAACCAAACAGTCCAGTTGCAATGGATTGAATGCCTTGAGATTACAATGACCTGGATGACTGAAAACATCCATAGGCATTGATGTATTGAAAAACAGAATTTCTACGTCTATGAGACAGACCGAGGGGGAATTAGCTCAAATGGTAGAGCGCTCGCTTTGCATGTGAGAGGTAGCGGGATCGATACCTGCATTCTCCAAAAGTTTTAATGTCAAAAAAAGGTTTCCTTTGAGTAGAAGTAGGTAAATGAGCAAGCATACTTTTTTCTGTTAAAGATGAGAAGTCATTTTAAGGAAACATGCAGAAAGGTCAGGTAGTCACCTCAGTTCTAGAAAGTCGTTGACAAATGACAGTGTGATACTCTGTAACCACGGTTAAACATTGTTATTCTGATCTACGCGTTCACAACCTTTCGTCAGTTGAGGCCAACTAAAGAGAACAACAGCTCGATGAGGATGGGATTCGAACCCACGCGTGTAGAACACAATGGATTAGCAGTCCATCGCCTTAACCACTCGGCCACCTCATCTTAGTTTGTTCATGTCAATACTTGCTGAGAGGCTGCAAATAATAGTTTTTATGAACAAAGTCTACATCACAACATGTAACCACATTGACATATAGAGAAATTAAGATATTGTTGTGTTATTTTTAAAACATTAAAAAAAAATAGTAAACTGTATAAATATTTGGGGTTTTGGCACCAACCTTTGGACATAATCTGACCAATCTAAGTCTATAAACCCAAACTGATGAAGCCTACTTGGATGAGAGGCGAAACGTCAAGGTCAACCTTGACATTGATGACTGAACAGAGGACGTGGTCTGCGAAATCACCTATTATCCACATACAACACTGTTCTTTCAACCATTCCTAAAATACTCTGCAATTTAGCCTCCAGCAAATAACAGGAGTTAGAAACACCCTGGTCACAGATGCTCCTTTGTGCCTTTGTTACAACTGAAGGAAATGCTAACAAGGGTGATTCTGACTATGCTGGGCTGATAGTGGTCGATCCACAGCGATACTTCTGCCACACAATACCACAATGCGAACGAAGGGGAATTCCACTTCGATGACTGTTGTTGCTGCGATGCGTTGGCGACTTGTCCAAGGTGTTCACCGCATTCCACCCAAATGCAGCTGAGAAAGGTTTCAGCACCCCACGCGACCCTAAAAGGGACAAGCGGTAGAAAGCGGATGAATGGATGACTGTTGTTGGCACTGACATTGGGAATGCTCTTCTGCATCTCAACAGATGTTTTGCTCACTACGCTAGGACAGTATCATCTTTGCTCAGGCACACCCTCCTTGTGTTGTAGTAAAATAATTTGGGGTTTCAGCAATAGCCACAAGACTATATCTGACCAATTGGAGTCAAAGGTTAAATCCGAACAATCTGAGTCTAAGAATAGATCTGACCAACCTGTTTCTATGAGCATGAACTGGCCAAGCCTACTTGGATGAGAAGCGAAACATTTTCTAAGACAAACCAAACAGTCCAGTTGCAATGGATTGAATGCCTTGAGATTACAATGACCTGGATGACTGAAAACATCCATAGGCATTGATGTATTGAAAAACAGAATTTCTACGTCTATGTGACAGGCAGAGGGGGAATTAGCTCAAATGGTAGAGCGCTTGCTTTGCATGTGAGAGGTAGCGGGATCGATACCTGCATTCTCCAAAAGTTTTAATGTCAAAAAAAGGTTTCTTTTGAGTAGAAGTAGGTAAATGAGCAAGCAAACTTCTTTCTGTTAAAGATGAGAAGTGATTTTGAGGAAACATGCAGAAAGGTCAGGTAGTCACCTCAGCTCTAGAAAGTCGTGACACATGACGGTGTGATACTCTGTAACCACAGTCAAACATTGTTATTCTGATCTACGCGTTAACAACCTTTCGTCAGTTGAGGCCAACTAAAGAGAACAACAGCTCGATGAAGATGGGATTCGAACCCACGCGTGTAGAACACAATGGATTAGCAGTCCATCGCCTTAACCACTCGGCCACCTCATCTAGCTTTGTTCATGTCAATACTTGCTGAGAGGCTGCAAATAATAGTTTTTATGATCAAAGTCTACATCACAACATGTAACCACATGGACATATAGAGGAATTAAGATATTGTTGTGTTATTTTTAAAACATTAAAAAAAATAGTAAACTGTATAAATATTTGGGGTTTTGGCACCAACCGTTGGACATAATCTGACCAATCTAAGTCTATAAACCCAAACTGATGAAGCCTACTTGGATGAGAGGCGAAACGTCAAGGTCAACCTTGACATTGATGACTGAACAGAGGAGGTGGTCTGCGAAATCAACTATTATCCACATACAACACTGTTCTTTCAACCATTCCTAAAATACTCTGCAATTTAGCCTCCAGCAAATAACAGGAGTTAGAAACACCCTGGTCACAGATGCTCCTTTCTGCCTTTGTTACAACTGAAAGAAATGCTAACAAGGGTGATTCTGACTATGTTGGGCTGATAGTGGTCGATCCACAGCGATACTTCTGCCACACAATACCACAATGCGAACGAAGGGGAATTCCACTTCGATGACTGTTGTTGCTGCGATGCGTTGGCGACTTGTCCAAGGTGTTCACCGCATTCCACCCAAATGCAGCTGAGAAAGGTTTCAGCACCCCACGCGACCCTAAAAGGGACAAGCGGTAGAAAGCGGATGAATGGATGACTGTTGTTGGCACTGACAGTGGGAATGCTCTTCTGCATCTCAACAGATGTTTTGCTCACTACGCTAGGACAGTATCATCTTTGCTCAGGCACACCCTCCTTGTGTTGTAGTAAAATAATTTGGGGTTTCGGCAATAGCCACAAGACTAGATCTGACCAATTGGAGTCAAAGGTTAAATCCGAACAATCTGAGTCTAAGAATTGATCTGACCAACCTGTTTCTATGAGCATGAACTGGCCAAGCCTACTTGGATGAGAAGCGAAACATTTTCTAAGACAAACCAAACAGTCCAGTTGCAATGGATTGAATGCCTTGAGATTACAATGACCTGGATGACTGAAAACATCCATAGGCATTGATGTATTGAAAAACAGAATTTCTACGTCTATGAGACAGACAGAGGGGGAATTAGCTCAAATGGTAGAGCGCTCGCTTTGCATGTGAGAGGTAGCGGGATCGATACCTGCATTCTCCAAATGTTTTAACGTCAAAAAAAGGTTTCCTTTGAGTAGAAGTAGGTAAATGAGCAAGCAAACTTCTTTCTGTTAAAGATGAGAAGTGATTTTGAGGAAACATGCAGAAAGGTCAGGTAGTCACCTCAGCTCTAGAAAGTCGTGACACATGACAGTGTGATACTCTGTAACCACAGTCAAACATTGTTATTCTGATCTATGCGTTAACAACCTTTCGTCAGTTGAGGCCAACTAAAGATAACAACAGCTCGATGAGGATGGGATTCAAACCCACGCGTGTAGAACACAATGGATTAGCAGTCCATCGCCTTAACCACTCGGCCACCTCATCTTAGTTTGTTCATGTCAATACTTGCTGAGAGGCTGCATATAATAGTTTTTATGATCAAAGTCTACATCACAACATGTAACCACATGGACATATAGAGGAATTAAGATATTGTTGTGTTATTTTTACAACATTAAAAAAAATAGTAAACTGTATAAATATTTGGGGTTTTGGCACCAAACTTTGGACATAATCTGACCAATCTAGCTGAGATAGGTTCCAGCACCCCACGTGACCCTAAAAGGGACAAGCGGTAGAAAGCGGATGAATGGATGGCTATTGTTGGCACTGACAGTGGGAATGCTCTTCTGCATCTCAACAGATGTTTTGCTCACTACGCTAAGACAGTATCATCTTTGCTCAGGCACACCGTCCTTGTGTTGGAGTAAAATAATTTGGGGTTTCGGCAATAGCAACTAGACTAGATCTGACCAATTGGAGTCAAAGGTTAAATCCGAACAATCTGAGTCTAAGAATTGATCTGACCAACCTGTTTCTATGAGCATGAACTGGCCAAGCCTACTTGGATGAGAAGCGAAACATTTTCTAAGACAAACCAAACAGTCCAGTTGCAATGGATTGAATGCCTTGAGATTACAATGACCTGGATGACTGAAAACATCCATAGGCGTTGATGTATTGAAAAGCAGAATTTCTACGTCTATGTCACAGACAGAGGGGGAATTAGCTCAAATGGTAGAGCGCTCACTTTGCATGTGAGCGGTAGCGGGATCGATACCTGCATTCTCCAAAAGTTTTAATGTCAAAAAAAGGTTTCCTTTGAGTAGAAGTAGGTTAATGAGCATACTTTTTTCTGTTAAAGATGAGAAGTCATTTTAAGGAAACATGCAGAAAGGTCAGGTAGTCACCTCAGTTCTAGAAAGTCGTTGACACATGACAGTGTGATACTCTGTAACCACAGTCAAACATTGTTATTCTGATCTACGCGTTCACAACCTTTCGTCAGTTGAGGCCAACTAAAGAGAACAACAGCTCGATGAGGATGGGATTCGAACCCACGCGTGTAGAACACAATGGATTAGCAGTCCATCGCCTTAACCACTCGGCCACCTCATCTTAGTTTGTTCATGTCAATACTTGCTGAGAGGCTTCAAATAATAGTTTTTATGAACAAAGTCTACATCACAACATGTAACCACATGGACATATAGAGAAATTAAGATATTGTTGTGTTATTTTTAAAACATTAAAAAAAATAGTAAACTGTATAAATATTTGGGGTTTTGGCACCAACCGTTGGACATAATCTGACCAATCTAAGTCTATAAACCCAAACTGATGAAGCCTACTTGGATGAGAGGCGAAACATCAAGGTCAACCTTGACATTGATGACTGAACAGAGGAGGTGGTCTGCGAAATCACCTATTATCCACATACAACACTGTTCTTTCAACCATTCCTAAAATACTCTGCAATTTAGCCTCCAGCAAATAACAGGAGTTAGAAACACCCTGGTCACAGATGCTCCTTTGTGCCTTTGTTACAACTGAAATAAATGCTAACAAGGGTGATTCTGACTATGTTGGGCTGATAGTGGTCGATCCACAGCGATACTTCTGCCACACAATACCACAATGCGAACGAAGGGAAATTCCACTTCGATGACTGTTGTTGCTGCGATGCGTTGGCGACTTGTCCAAGGTGTTCACCGCATTCCACCCAAATGCAGCTGAGAAAGGTTTCAGCACCCCACGCGACCCTAAAAGGGACAAGCGGTAGAAAGCGGATGAATGGATGACTGTTGTTGGCACTGACATTGGGAATGCTATTCTGCATCTCAACAGATGTTTTGCTCACTATGCTAGGACAGTATCATCTTTGCTCAGGCACACCCTCCTTGTGTTGTAGTAAAATAATTTGTGGTTTCAGCAATAGCCACAAGACTAGATCTGACCAATTGGAGTCAAAGGTTAAATCCGAACAATCTGAGTCTAAGAATAGATCTGACCAACCTGTTTCTATGAGCATGAACTGGCCAAGCCTACTTGGATGAGAAGCGAAACATTTTCTAAGACAAACCAAACAGTCCAGTTGCAATGGATTGAATGCCTTGAGATTACAATGACCTGGATGACTGAAAACATCCATAGGCATTGATGTATTGAAAAACAGAATTTCTACGTCTATGTGACAGGCAGAGGGGGAATTAGCTCAAATGGTAGAGCGCTCGCTTTGCATGTGAGAGGTAGCGGGATAGATACCTGCATTCTCCAAATGTTTTAACGTCAAAAAAATGTTTCCTTTGAGTAGAAGTAGGTAAATGAGCTAGCAAACTTCTTTCTGTTAAAGATGAGAAGTGATTTTGAGGAAACATGCAGAAAGGTCAGGTAGTCACCTCAGCTCTAGAAAGTCGTGACACATGACGGTGTGATACTCTGTAACCACAGTCAAACATTGTTATTCTGATCTACGCGTTAACAACCTTTCGTCAGTTGAGGCCAACTAAAGAGAACAACAGCTCGATGAGGATGGGATTCGAACCCACGCGTGTAGAACACAATGGATTAGCAGTCCATCGCCTTAACCACTCGGCCACCTCATCTAGCTTTGTTCATGTCAATACTTGCTGAGAGGCTGCAAATAATAGTTTTTATGATCAACGTCTACATCACAACATGTAACCACATGGACATATAGAGGAATTAAGATATTGTTGTGTTATTTTTACAACATTAAAAAAAATAGTAAACTGTATAAATATTTGGGGTTTTGGCACCAACCGTTGGACATAATCTGACCAATCTAAGTCTATAAACCCAAACTGATGAAGCCTACTTGGATGAGAGGCGAAACGTCAAGGTCAACCTTGACATTGATGACTGAACAGAGGAGGTGGTCTGCGAAATCACCTATTATCCACATACAACACTGTTCTTTCAACCATTCCTAAAATACTCTGCAATTTAGCCTCCAGCAAATAACAGGAGTTAGAAAAACCCTGGTCACAGATGCTCCTTTGTGCCTTTGTTACAACTGAAGGAAATGCTAACAAGGGTGATTCTGACTATGTTGGGCTGATAGTGGTCGATCCACAGCGATACTTCTGCCACACAATACCACAATGCGAACGAAGGGAAATTCCACTTCGATGACTGTCGTTGCTGCGATGCGTTGGCGACTTGTCCAAGGTGTTCACCTCATTCCACCCAAATGCAGCTGAGATAGGTTTCAGCACCCCACGCGACCCTAAAAGGGACAAGCGGTAGAAAGCGGATGAATGGATGACTGTTGTTGGCACTGACAGTGGGAATGCTCTTCTGCATCTCAACAGATGTTTTGCTCACTACGCTAGGACAGTATCATCTTTGCTCAGGCACACCCTCCTTGTGTTGTAGTAAAATAATTTGGGGTTTCGGCAATAGCCACTAGACTAGATCTGACCAATTGGAGTCAAAGGTTAAATCCGAACAATCTGAGTCTAAGAATAGATCTGACCAACCTGTTTCTATGAGCATGAACTGGCCAAGCCTACTTGGATGAGAAGCGAAACATTTTCTAAGACAAACCAAACAGTCCAGTTGCAATGGATTGAATGCCTTGAGATTACAATGACCTGGATGAATGAGAACATTCAAAGGCATTGATGTATTGAAAAATAGAATCTCTACGTCCATGTCTCAGACAGAAGGGGAATTAGCTCAAGTGGTAGAGTGCTCGCTTAGCATGTGAGAGGTAGCGGGATCGATACCTGCATTCTCCAAATATTGTAATGTCAAAAAAATGTTTCCTTTGAGCAGAAATAGGTAAATGAGCATACTTTTTTCTAATAAAGATGAGAAGTCATTTTGAGGAAACATGCAGAAAGGTCAGGTAGTCACCTCAGCTCTAGAAAGTCGTGACACATGACAGTGTGATACTCTGTAACCACAGTCAAACATTGTTATTTTGATCCACGCGTTCACAACCTTTCGTCAGTTGAGGCCAACTAAAGAGAAGAACAGCTCGATGAGGATGGGATTCGAACCCACGCGTGTAGAACAAAATGGATTAGCAGCCCATCGCCTTAACCACTCGGCCACCTCATCTTAGTTTGTTCATGTCAATACTTGCTGAGAGGCTGCAAATAATAGCTTTTATCATCAAAGTCTACATCACAACATGTAACCACATGGATATATAGAGGAATTAAGATATTGTTGTGTTATTTTTACAACATTAAAAAAAATAGTAAACTGTATAAATATTTGGGGTTTTGGCACCAACCGTTGGACATAATCTGACCAATCTAAATCTATAAACCCAAACTGATGAAGCCTACTTGGATGAGAGGCGAAACGTCAAGGTCAACCTTGACATTGATGACTGAACAGAGGAGGTGGTCTGCGAAATCACCTATTATCCACATACAACACTGTTCTTTCAACCATTCCTAAAATACTCTGCAATTTAGCCTCCATCAAATAACAGGAGCTAGAAACACCCTGGTCACAGATGCTCCGTTGTGCTTTAGTACAACTGAAGGAAATGCTAACAAGGGTGATTCTGACTATGTTGGGCTGATAGTGGTCGATTCACAGCGATACTTCTGCCACACAATACCACAATGTGAACAAAGGGAAATTCCACTTAAATGACTGTCGTTGCATCAATGATGTGGCGACTTGTCCAGGGTGTACCCCGCCTTTCGCCCAAATGTAGCTGAGATAGGCTCCAGCACCCCCAGCGACCCCAAAAGGGACAAGCGGTAGAAAATGGATAGATGGATCGGTCTACATATCAGCATGTAACCACATGGACATATAGAGGAATTAAGATATTGTTGTGTTATTTTTACAACATTAAAAAAAATATTAAACCATATACATATTTGGGGTTTTTGCACCAACCGTTGGACTTAATCCGACCAATCTAAGTCTATTATTCAGTGAGGAAAGCCATCTACATCAAGGTTGGAAAACCATCCCTGAAGAGAGGAGGTGGTCTACGTACAGTATATCTCCCACATACAACTCTTTCTTTTCAACAATTCCTAAAAGACTCTGCAATTTAGCCTCCAACAAATAACAGGAGTTACAAACATTCTGGTCACAGATGCTCCTTTGTGCTTTTGTTACAACTGAAGGAAATGCTAACATGGGTGATTCCAACAGTTTTGGGCTGATATTGGTCGATCCACAGCGATCTTTCTGCCACACAATACCTCGATACTAAATAGGGGGAATTACACTTCAACAATTGCTGTTGGCATTGACATTAGGATTGCGTTTTTTGCATCTCAACAGTTGTTTTTCTCACAGGACCATATTTGCCAAAGCACACTCTCTTGTTGTTGGAGTATAAGAATTAGTGGGTTTGGCACAAGCCAGTAGACTAGATCTGACCAATCAAAGTCTAAGACTATATCTGACCAATCTGAGTCTATGAGCATGAACTGATGAAGCCTACTTGAATGATGTTTGATTCCGGTGGTAACCCACAAATTCTTCCCAGAACTTGCGAACCAGGTCCAGCTCTCCGTTGACGGGATCCTGTCCTCTCGGTGTAGTCGCTCTTACCAGGCTGCTCCACCGACGAGGCTCTACTCAGCTGAATGGTGAGGCAATTCGCCTAGCTCTAACTACCCTTTGGTTCAGCGTCTGTACCGCTTCCTTTAAGTTGGTTGACCCGGCTGAGAAGCCTTTTTTGTAAACCGTGTTGAGCCCCAAATCCCAGGCGGAGGCCACAGCAGAGGCCAACGCGGAGGTAACCACCTTCTTGACGTCATCGATGCCAAGCTCCACCATTTTACCAACCACATCGTCATACGACCAGCAGGTACCAGCTGTCTGGGTACCCGTGGTGCGCTATTCGCGCGGCGCACCAGACACGATCGCCACTAGCACGTCAGGCTCGTCCGCCATAGGAGGAGTCGCCGACAAGAAGCCCAGGTTAGACCCGGAGCTGATAGGCACAGAGAAGTAAGGGGCACGGACGCCCCTCAAACCTTCAGCTGGGTGTGTCCAGTCCTTTTATTTTTCTCCTGGCCACACTCCTTGCAGGTGTAGTGGTAATGTTCCTTTGCCAGCCTTTACTTTGGTGGTTCGCCCATAGCCACTAGATCCTCATCTTCCTGGGCAGCTTTTTGAAGTCTCCAGGCACGTTGCCTTGGCTGAGGTGGAAGGCATGCTTGCTGCAACGGAGGAGCAGGCTGGATTGTGACTTCCCCTGCTTCCGTGTCTCCACTCCTTGTCTTTGTGTCTCCTCTTTCTACCTCTGTGTCGACTCGGACTTGTCCTGCCTCCGTCTCAACTTCTCCTGACTTACTGGAGCCAGTGGGTGATGACGGATCTGCTGGCTAGGGGAGAGTGGAGTACAACTTAGTAAATAATTAGTAAGTAAATAGTAAATAATAAATAAGTTAGGCGATACCTTATGGAACCCACAGGAGCAGAGAAGGCTTCTCCCCAACAGATCCTCGTGTGGCTCTGCAAGGGACAAGCATCTATATTCTCCAGGGCCTTTTTCCACTTTTTGGCCCCTGAACATTTGCCACTTGAGAAGTGTTATTGGCCTCCGGCATATTTTATACAGACGTCCCTCCAGTAAGTGTCTGGTTTTCCGGCGGGCTGTCAAATAGCTGTCAGATGCTGCCGAACGAAGTAGCAGATGGATATGGATCAAGAGAAATGACCCCAACTGGGTTGCAAAATTATATCTAGGGGTAAAGGCAAAGGGGGGCACACCTGGGACGCCAGATGTTGCCGTTGAGCCCTCCAGAGGTGTCGTGGGCCTATCAACGAAACAACAATGAAGGGGGGTGCCCACCTGAAGACCCCAGTGAAGCTTTTGCCCCTTCAGCCCTCCGCCCCCAACCACTCAACACTAAGTGCTGATATATCTTAGGGATTGTACTATCTAGTCCTATGAGCTCAACTGATGTTCTCTTGCAACACCCAAATTGGAGATTTGGTACCGATATCACTGACCCGGTCTTATTCTCTGGGTCCTTAGATCCATCCGTAAAAATTGGATTCCAGTGATTATATTTGGTTTCAACCAGGTTATAAATCATTCACCAACCATATCTGCGTTCCTCTTTCTTTGTTTAACTGACAGTAATTCAACGTCCACTATTCTTTTTTCAAATAGCCATAAGGGATGAGTTGGCCACACTACAGTCTCCTCAAACTCTATACCCAACACACCCATACTCTGGGCTATCTGATTTCCTTTTCCAGCCAAAACATTTTATTTCAACACTTTCCCTTTCCCACCATTCCTGGGTCACAACTTTTCCTTGGTGAGACTCTCCATGTCCTCTCAGATGAATCCAATAATGAGCTAAAAGTTGGTCTCTTCTCACTTGAAAAGGCATTTTTTCTGCTTCTACTTGTAAAGCACACACCAGTGATGTTCTCACTGCACCCAAGCATATTATAGTCTGAGATGGAATCACATCAAGTTTTGAGAGGCTAAAATCCAAATGCACTCCTAAAAATGTAAATGTATTCACAGTTTCAAGACTAGTACTATATAGTTTTAGATCCAAATTCCTAATTTTCCTTCGAGTAAAATACATGACTTTAGACTTTTCAATAGAAAACCTAAAACCTGATTTCCTTCCTCACTCTTCAACAAGGCAAATACCTTCTTGCCTTTTTTGGGTAATATACTCAACATTACGTTCCCTTTTCCATAAGGCTCCGTCATCTGCAAACAATGATTTTCCCACTCCAGCTGGAATATTCACAAATATATAATTGATCATAATAGAGAACAAAGTTGGGCTCACAACACTTCCTTGATGTGTTCCATTTTCTACAGCATAACTTTTAGACACTTGAGCTCCAACCAAAACTTGAATGGATCGATCCTTTAAAAAATCTCTGTCCCAATTAAAAATGTTCCCCCCAATACCCATAGCATGTAACTTAATCATCAGACCGTCTCGCCAAAGCATATCATATGCTTTTTCCACATCAAAGAATACTGCACATACCGATTCTTTATTTACCTGAGCTCTTCTAACATCATCTTGTAGACACAAGATCGGATCCATAGTTTGTCTGCCTTTTCGAAACCCGCTTTGATAAGGAGCAAACATACCTCTTTTTTCTAATATGTACAGTACAATCTCCTGCTGTCTCCCGGACTTTGTCGGTGTAACTGTCCTTTTTGTCATGATCCGTGGTCGGATCATGTTTTGTTTAGTTATGATCTGTTAGTTTTGGACTTCCTTTGTTTTGTGCACTTCAGGGGTTTTTTTTGGTTAGCATGGGTACGAATTGGTTTCACCTGCCTCTAATTAGTGTTCGGCACGTTCACCTGCTGTTGAGCACTAATCAGAGAGCTATTTATTCACGTTGCTCGCCACACTCGGTCTGGCTTCGTTGTTTGCGGTAAGCAATTGTTTTTGTTGGTTTATTTCATGTTCTCGATTCCTGTGCTAAGCTGTTGCCTAGCTTCCCGTGCGTTCGGCACGCTTTTCTTTTGTTTGTTTCTGTCTGTTTGGTACGGTGTATTATTTATTATTATTAAATCATATCCTACCTTCACGTTTTCGTCCGGAGTGTCCGTGTTGCATTGGAGGAACGATCCCACATAAAGATGTGACCCCCATGTGACAGAAGGAAGCCAGCTGACAGTTCCTTCGCCACGGACTTCGAGGAGATAGAGACGCGCTGGCGAGGACCGAAGCCTGCCAGAAAGGCTTCGTTTCGCCGACAGGATGCGTCATTCCCCCAAACTCCTCCTCCGGACAGCAAGACGCCACAAGCAGCCCAGTCTTCCTCGCCGCCAATGTTTGGTAATCCCATCACTCATTTTGCCAAACAGTTCACTGAATGGGCTGTCAGTCAGCAGATGACGTCACCCCGCCCACTGGTGATGACGTCAAAGACGAAGATTTTTTTTTTTATTCTTGTAACTCTTTCTGTCAGCCGCCTCCAAAAGACTTCATTCCAAAAAGAAAATATAATCAGGACATTTTTTCAAAAGTTAGATTTTGTCAATTTCAGTCACCTGATTTTTGGACTCCGCTCCTAAGGACTCAAGCCCCGCCCTTGTCAGTGACCTTCTCCTCTCAACATCCCACACAATCTCGGGTGGGAGGCGGGGGGGAGAGACAATTTGGACAATTTAGAGGGGAGGATTCGCGGGGAGCGCGTCTGGTATCCGCTTTTTGAGGGGGGGCTAGGGCAGGGAGCTATGCTGATGGGGTGGCTCAGCTGCGCCCAGCCAGGCAGCAACCTCCAGCCCGGCCGCCACCACCAGTCTTTCGACCTGCCACGCCGCAACCTCCGGCCCGGCTACCACCACCAGTCCGTCGGCATGCCAAGCCCCAACCCCCAGCCAGGCCACCTCCTCCATGCTCATGGCTAACCTCAGCCCGGGTGGGCCACCATCATCTCCGTTGGGCCTGCAGACGCCACCATCATCTCCGGTGGGCCTGCAGACGCCACCATTATCTCTGGTGGGCCTGCAGACACCACCATCATCTCCGGTGGGCCTGCAGACGCCACTATCATCTCCGGTGAGCCTGCAAACGCCTCCATCTCCAGTTCCTGTTCCTGCTCCTTGGCTAGCATCTGCTCCAGTTCCTGCTCCTCGGCTAGCTCCAGTTCCTGCACCTCGGTTGACACCAGTTCCTGCACCTCGGCTGACACCAGTTCCTGCACCTCGGCTGACACCAGTTCCTGCACCTCGGCAGACGCCAGTTCCTGCACCTCGGCAGACACCGGTTCCTGCACCTCGGCAGACACCGGTTCCTGCACCTCGGCAGACATCGGTTCCTGCACCTCGGCAGACACCAGTTCCTGCACCTCGGCTGACACCAGTTCCTGCACCTCGGCTGACACGCCAAGCTTCGCCTCCTGTACCTGCACCACGCCAAGCTTCGCCGCCTGCCGAACCCACGCCTGACTCATCATCTGCTTCCAAGCATGCCACGACGTCTGCGTCCAAGCCTACCACGACGATGACGCTGACGCGCCCACCTCCCCGTCGACCATGGATGTGGCCGCTCCCGGGTCGCCCGCCTCGCCTGCTGCACTCGCCACCGCCACTTGACTTGTCCTCGGTGGATTCGGTCGACACTTGGCCTGGCGACCCACCCCCAAGTCCTCGCTCCGCCCTCCGGTGACATTTAAACCTGCTTATGTCTTTTTTTTTGTTTTTTTTGGACATCTAGAATATGTCCTTAAGGTGGGTGTCTGTCATGATCTGTGGTCGGATCATGTTTTGTTTGGTTATGTTCGTGTAGGTTTTGGACTTCCTTAGTTGTTTTGTGCACTTCAGGGGTTTGTTTTGGTTACCATGGGTACGAATTGGTTTCACCTGCCTCTGATTAGTGTCTGGCACGTTCACCTGCTGTTGAGCACTAATCCGAGAGCTATTTATTCACGTTGCTCGCCACACTGGGTCTGGCTTCCTTGGTTGTGGTAAGCAATTGTTACGTTGGTTTATTTCATGTTCTCGATTCCTGTGCTAAGCTGTTGCCTAGCTTCCAGTGCGTTCGGCACACTTTTCTTTTGTTTGTTTCTGTCTGTTTGGTACGGTGTATTATTTATTATTATTAAATCATATCCTACCTTCACGTTTTCGTCCGGAGTATCCGTGTTGCATTGGAGGAACGATCCCGCATAAAGATGCGACCCCCACGTGACACTTTTCCTTCTCTCTGCTGTTCCATATCGCTTCGCACCATAGCTGTAAATGAGTACAATATATTTAGTAGCTCGCAACACATCATTGATCTCCTCTCATCGTTAGCCTATCATATCCAAGTGGTGCTCCGCTGCCCTTACCACAACTTTGATTCTTTCAGTTTTGGACTTGATCTACGGTGTTGCATTCATGACACCAGCAATAAATAACACTATTTTCTTCTTCTCAGCTCATACTTTACTTCTTTCCAAACTTTCTTTTTGCACATTAACAGGGTCATCAATTTTATGCCATTCCATTGTTTTAACTGCCTCCGCATATGACACTTTAGTATTCACTTTTATCTGCTGCACCTCTACTTCTCTTTAGATTGTTTCACATTGTTTTCACATTTCCAACACTGTGGTCTTCTCCACAATTACTGTCACGGCGCTGATTCGAACCAGTGTCTCTCATAATTCTGAGTGTCACAATTCCTCCTCTGGCTGCTCGCTCGGACACGCCCCCGCTCACGCTGGGCAGCGACAAGGCTGCAGGCAATCACTCATCAGCACACCTGGGCTTGACGAGAGTGAGCGGCATAAAGAGACAGCGAAGCCAGGAGACCTTCGCCAGAACGTAGCCAATCTCACCTGAGTAAACATCACGTCTGGCACCTCTCCCTCGTTCCTTGCTCGCCTTCATTGTGCTCTTCCTCGTTCCTGTCTTGATGTCCTTTGTGTCTTCCACAGTGTCTTCCGTGATCGTGTCTTGCCTCACGACCTCCTCCCGTTTTGTTGCTTGCCTTCCCCGATCCTTGACCACTGTTTGGACCCTGACATAGTTGCCTCTCTCCAGCCCCCGACTGCTTGCCTTCCTGCTGACTACCCCTTCGCCTTCCCCTTTGGCTTCGACGAAAGATACATCCAACACGCACCGACAACAACCTCTGGTAAATTCTGCATTGTTAATTCCACACATAGTCTGCATTCACTCACTAGTGGTAGCATACACATTCATCAAAGGTTTAAATTAACCATCAAAAACGCAGTTCTGCCTTGTTGTCGCCTCCTTCCCTTTGCTTTGTACACAACAATTACAACACTTTGGTTTGATTCCCTCGCCACACTTGCCATACTCATGCTGCCCACTGCAGCACGCACATTTTAACCTGACCTTTACAAAACTTTGCAATGTGCCTAAACTCTTGGCATTGATAGCATCTCATAGGTTTAGGAATAAACTCTCTAACATCATACTTCACAAGACCAACACTTCTTGGGGGATTTCCTTTGCTTTGAACTCAATTATAACAGTTTCTGTTTCCAATTTCTCAGCTCCTCCCACCCACCCTTCCTCCCCACCTTACATCCCCTCCACCCTCAAAGTCAGTCTCCCCACTAGCCATAGTCCCGAGATTGCTAGGCACTTAAGTAAGAATACTTGTTCCGGACCTTTACAGGCCATGGGTGAGTATCCTTACCAAGTATTCCCCACAATATATATAACTAAGTCCAAATCAAAAGTCAAGGGAGTAAGCTTCAACACTTCAATTCCAAGCGCAGCTGCTTTGTCCAAATTTGAATTTTGTACGGCCAAAAAATGACTGACACTCCACAGATGGGCGATGATAAATTGCGAAGGAACTTTGCCCACACCATAAGATGTGGGCGTGGCCTGGCGACAAACTTTGATCTGACGGCTCGCCACAAAACTTTCAACATTTTGCAACTCTGTTCCACAAACTCAGATTTTTATCAGAATTGTTTGAAATGAGGATGATGATGCCCTGAAGTGCTGGATCGGTCAGTACCTATTTATACCCATGCGTAGTGGGCGGAGCTCGGCAGTGAGAACTGTTCAATCAACCATCAAGCTGTCATTACTGCACTTAAGATGATCAGGGGCCGTACTTATCAAGCTTCTTAGAGTGCCATTTTATACTTCAGTCCTGAAAATTTGCGAAATTTAGTCCTACTCTCAAACTTAAGAATAAAAGCTTTTTATCAACGTTCTTAAGTCTAAGAATCACTCCTACTCTCCACGATATTTAAGAGACCTTCAGAGGTGTCTTAAGTGGTTAGGAGTTGCCAGCAGGGGATGGTACTGAGGCGAGAGACGTGCGCGAACGTTCATCTTTGTTTGATGACGAGCAGCTGATCAAACGGTATCGTTTAGACAGAGCAGGTATTATTTTTGTCACAGATTTAATAATTTTCGATTCCTTGTTGATTTCTGCATGTGGCTGCAGTGGACTAGTATATATAGAGCCACCCACACCAGTTTCAAATTAGTTGCCTAATTAATGAATTGGAAAGAAAATGTTATGAGAGTAGCGTATGTGTGTGGCACACACACATACGCTAGGTTACAGCATGTGAGGTGAGTGACGTCAGTGAGTGTGTGGGCGAGAGAAGAGAGGGAGCGGTATTGTGAGTGCGAGCGGGGACTAGTTTGTTTTGTGTTGGATTGGTAGTGTGCAAGCAATCAATAAAGCAAGATTTGCAACTAATCGCCGGACTCATCATTCACTCTAAAGTCGTCCGCTGTGGAGACCCACTGCCGGGTAAAGTGAAGGGTGTTGCCCCGAGCATACATCCTGGAGAAGTGTCTCCCCTGCCTCTTTGTTATGGTCTGGGAGCAGGAAGCAGGAAAGGTGCAACAAAAAGGAAACATTTATTTTTGATTCATTGCCAATATTGTTTGTTTGTTTTGTATTATTTTGTAGTTTGTTGTCAAAATATACACTCCCATTGTCCACTTAAATATTTCTAAGATATTTATTTATTCTTAGACAAGGGATTCCCTTCCGTGATTGGTCATTTATATGGACACAGAAATGACGTCACCTAAAATTCCGTTTACGGCACATAGTAATGTCGTAATTCAGCTCTGAGTGTGACACTTAAGATTCAGTCCTACACTTCGCTGAAAGTGTGAGTAAGACGCTTGATAACTAACTTTTAAGTGCAGCTTTCAGCGAAGAATTTATTTACTCTTAAGTCAACTCTTAGCAGACTTCTTAGGAGTAATTCTAAGAAGCTTGATAAGTACGGCCCCAGATCTCCGGATATGAGGCTTTGAGGTCGGGGTCTGCTCATGCCTACATGTCAATATTGACACCAATAGGGCCCCCTTATGCAATCTCCTACCCCCCAAAAAATGTTCAAAGTGTAATATTTGAAGTAATTGGAGCCTTAAATAGGTCAATAATGTATAACAACATTGATTCATTATTATTTTTGAGCAATGACAGTTTAAAAATAAAAAAAAACGGCCTGCATGACAGCTTTGCGTTATTAGTGTCAATATTTAGGGCTGTCAAATGATTATTATTTTTGTTTGAATCAGATTAATCACATTTTGAAATTTGGTTTAATCATGATTAATCACAGGTGAAAACTCACTTGCATGGTTAAATGATTTGTAGACAAATGTAATGTTATTGTCGAAATGACATCCAGGAATGTTTTTAAACATTTTACTTGAATGTGTCATGTATTAGCACAAAACTTGGTAACAGTGTTATCTAAAGTTCTTTCAGGATGTATTTTAAATATAATATTTAGTTTTATCTAAACTTCTTTCAGGATGTATTATGGATACAATATTTAGTTTTATCCAAAGTTCTTTCAGAATGTAATTTGGAGTGACTTCTCCCACATTTTGGCCAATCAAATTAGTCTCAGAGCGACGCTCAAGCAGCTGTCCTATCCAAACGTGTTTCTTGTGTTGACAAAGCAGGAACAACATGTAACAATATATCAACTCTTTATTGATCAAACGGCACACATATTGTCCTCCAACATAACTCAAACCTACTTCCTGCTCCTGTCTAGAGCACTAACCTTCCTGGGTAATGCAGCATATAAACATTTACTTCCCAGTTTACATGTATTTATTTAACATCTATTTATCCAGGGTAAAACAATGAAGAACATATTTACATTTACAATGCTGATCTAGGAAAGAGGCACCATTTACATGTTAGAGATGTTGAAGTGTGATGATAATCTCTCATGATCTGTCATTTATAGGGGTGTAACGGTACACAAAAATTTCGGTTCGGTACGTACCTCGGTTTAGAGGTCACGCTTCGGTTAATTTTCGGTACAGTAAGAAAACAACAAAATATAAATGTTTTCTTTTTTTATTTACCAAATTTGTAAACAATGGCATAACATACATATACACACAGGGTCCATTGCCAGGGTTAATGTGGTCAACATATATCAAATAAAAAATAAATAAGATAAGGCTCAGAATAGTTTCTTAACAAAACCTTTCTACATATAAAGTGCTTTTTTTGATTGATTGATTCTTTTATTACTAGATTGCACAGTACAGTACATATTCTGTACAATTGACCACTAAATGGTAACACCCCTATACGTTTTTCAACTTGTTTAAGTTGGGGTCCACGTTAATCAACATTAAACTGCCTTAAGTTGTGGCTCAGATGAAATAAAATGACAAAACTTTTCTTCTACATATAAAAAGTGCAACATTAAACAGTTTCAAGTCAACTCAGCCTCAGATTAACTTTTCTTCCCCCCCAGCCTGGCTAACTTGGCAGTAAAAGGATATATGGGCTCATTGTTCTTCCACCATAGAAGTGGGTCAAAATCTAGTTTTTAATGCAATATGGACTTATATCTGCTGCTATAAAAACATTTGTCATTGCTTTAGCCCTGCCTGACTCACCAAGGAGAGGCTGCTTGAATGCGGTGGTGACGCTTCAAATTGGTTAGCATGTGTTATGAGAGTAGTGTATGTGTGTGTGTGTGTGGCCCTTTAATATGTGACAGCATGTGAGGTGAGTGTGTGGGCGAGCGAGGTGAGGGAGCAATAGCGTGAGTGCGGGAGTGGCTAGTGTTTTGTTGAATTGGCTGTGTGCAAGACCTCAATAAAGCCACAATTTGCAACTAATCGCCGGACTCGTCATTTACCCTGGAGTCCGGAGCTGTGGAGACCCACTGCCGGGTAGAGTGAAGGGTGTTGCCCCCGAGAATACATCGGCCCTGGAGGAGTGTCTCCCCTGCGCTCCTCGACTACGGTCTGGGAGCCGTAAGCAGGAAAGGTGCAACACATGTATGATGTGTTGTCAAAAGCAGCTGCTGAACAATGTCGGCAAACCTCCGTCCTCCATTGTTGTATCGCGCAGCCAAAGTGTTCCCAAACGGGAGATCTTAACGAGGCAGGAGGGTCTTCCAGCTCTGGCTTTTACATGTTGTCCTAGCCCGGTCGCTGCTAGCATGTGTACTCGTTCGGTACAACTCCGAACCAAACTGAAACCCCCGTACTGAAACGGTTCAATACAAATACACGTACCGTTACACCCCTAGTCATTCACCAAAAACGAAAACTATAGATCGCTAACAGTTCAAAAATGCTCTTAGCATGCAAGGGTAAATGTGTTGGAACATAAAAGTTACAAGCAATTTGTCAAGCTTTTAACACACAGAAAAATGACAAAACATCCTGCGTCTTCATTTGCTGCTGCTGTACTTACCCGCACACTTGTGTGTCTTACACTGCTACTTATTAGGGAATCTTTCATCACACATACTGCAACTAAATGGTTTCTCTTGAGTGTGTGTCTTTTCGTGAGTCTTTTCAAAGTTAGACTGTCTATGAAACCCTTAAAGCCGACTGAGCTGATAAAAGGATTTTCACCAGTGTGCTTTCTGCTCTGCATTATCAATAATGTCTTCTAGGTGAATGGTTTGTCTCCAGTGTACTTAAAGAGTCTCACTTTGTATAAAACCTTTACTACAGACTGGACAGGAAAATGTTTTTTCTCCCGTGTGCAATCTTACGTGCATTTTCAGATGATCATTTCCTGCAAAATCTTTACCACAGACTGAACAGGAATACGGTTTTTCTCCAGTGTGCATTCTTGTGTGTATTTTCAGACAACTATTTTGTGCAAAACATTTACCACATTATGTGCAGGAAAAGGGTTTTTCCCGTGTGTATTCTCGTGTACTTTCAGATTACTACGCCATTTTAAAGTTTTGTCACAGTGACAACATGTCAAGTGTGTGTTGTCAGTGTGACATGTCTTATCATCTTCAGAGTCTTCATCATCAGTGTCAGGAGAGTGAGACGTTGTGTCGTCACTATCTGATAGTGGAGCTAAGATCTTGTCTGCTTGTGATCCTCCACAGTGGTCTCCATCAGCTTCTGTTGTCATGTGTTGAGTTGAGCTGCTGCTTGGATGCTCCGCCTCTCTCTTCTCCTCACTTTCAACTCATCATATTCACTCTTCACAATCACACCAGTCAATGGCATCTTGGTGACATCAACCTCCTCCAGTCCTTTAAGATGCTCTCCCTCCTGACTGATGCTGTGTTCCTCCTCTTCCTCCTTAATGTGAGGGGTCAGTGGGTCCTCTTCTTCCTCCTTAATGTGAGGGGTCAGTGGGTCCTCCTCTCCCTCTTTATTGTGAGGGGTCAGTGGGTCCTCCTCTTCCTCTTTAACGTGAGGGGTCAGTGGGTCCTCTTCCTTTTTAATGTGAGCGGTAAGTGAGTCCTCCTCTTCCTTTGTAAAATGTGGAATCAGTGGGTATTCCTCTTCCTTCTTAATGTGGAAAGGCTGTGGCTCCTCCGTTACCACCCTGAAGCTCCACTTCTGTTGCTCAGAGTGAAGATGTTCTTCACAGACGTCTGCAGGACACAACAAGACAAACACATGTTTTAGAAACATCCAGCTCTGCCCAGTCACGTTCACATGCATTTAGGAACAACAAGTTATTGTATGAACTGTCTTGAAATCTTAGTGGCGCACAAACACGCTGCTCTTTACAACATTATTCACAAGAAAATAAAAACAAGCCAGGACGACAGGACATTTTACTAGGGATGGACGATATGGTTTAAAACTGATTTTGCAGTATATTATTTCATATATAATTACTAATAGAACCATTTTAAAACACAGGCTCCTAATTTAGTTGCTGAAATATGCACTAAAATAGTACATCATTTCCAGTATTATTTTCTCAAAACTATCAACAATCTACTAGCTAATTTACTGTTAGTGGTAACTTTGACTTAATTTTATTCAACACGGGAAACCTCACCCGGGCCGCACACGAAAATGATTGCCAGTTTTTTCTCGATAAAACTTCCTGTTGTAACATGGTTCTATCTACACTTTGTTGATATGTACTAAACATTTATTCTTCTGTTTGATACTTTGCATTATCTGTGGGTGATACTAAAAATTTGGGTTTGGATCCAACACCAAGTAGTTACAGGGGCAGTATCGGCCAATTTAATGCTGATACCGATATTACATCTTTTAAAAATCATTGAATGATTCAATTTTGATCACAATTATAATTAGACAAAAACACAGGATGGCGGGTATCAATTAAATATATAAATGTTTTTCCTACTATGGAAACTTAATACTTTTTTGTATACACAATAAAATTAAAACAGTGTAAAATATTACAAGTTAGTCTGTAGATAATATAAGTAGTGGTAGATCATATAAACTGTGTTTTTCATGTTTAGTAAAAATTATAATCATGTGACGATTAGATCAAATAAATGTCATATATACAACAATGACAATTGTCATTGATATGTAAACCCCAAATTAAAATGTACTCATTCCGTAGTTTGTATTACAGTAAATAGTCAGAGCAGTTCACCAAAATAATGATATTTTAGTATGTCTCTGATGATAACAGTGATGTTGATAAATACGTGTCCTGCGTCCCTGACACATTCACATCTGTAGGAAGTAAGGACAGTAACAAGTAAGGTGCAACCAACCGTTGACTTTGTCAACAAAAATCATTAAAAAAAACGTGTCGCAGACAAATTCATTTGTCGATAAGTCGGTGACATCATCGCTGGTGTTTTTCCAGACAAAAGCCACCATGCACGAGACTGTCGAGCAACAAGAAGCTAAAAAACACAGAGAGTAAAAACTAAACCCATATGTGAGTGTGATGAGGGAGCATTTAGGGTGGAGTTATGTCGGACATCTGGACGATAGTTAGATACACTATATTGCCAAAAGTGTTTGGCCACCCATCCAAATGATCAGAATCAGGTGTCCTAGACACTTGGCCTGACCACAGGCGTATAAAATCAAGCACTTAGGCATGGAGACTGTTTCTACAAACATTTGTGAAAGAATGGGCCGCTCTCAGGAGCTCAGTGATTTCCAGCGTGGAACTGTCATAGGATGCAACCTGTGCAACAAATCCAGTCGTTAAATTTCCCCGCTCCTAAATATTCCCAAAGTCAACTGTCGGCTATAATATAAGAAAATGGAAGAGTTTGGGAACAACAGCAACTCAGTCACGAAGTGGTAGGCCACGGAAACTGACAGAGAGGGGTCAGCGGATGCTGAAGCGCATAGTGCAAAGAGGTTGTCGACTTTCAGCACAGTCAGTTGCTACAGAGCTCTAAAATTCATGTGACCTTACAATTAGCCCACGTACAGTACGCAGAGAGCTTCATGGAATGTGTTTCCATGGCCGAGCAGCTGCATCTAAGCCATCACCAAGTCCAATGCAAAGCGCCGAATGCAGTGGTGTAAAGCATGTCGCCACTGGACTCTAGAGCAGTAGAGACAAGTTCTCTGGAGTGATGAATCACACTTTTCCATCTGGCAATCTGATGGACGAGCCTGGGTTTGGTGGTTTCCAAGAGAACGGTACATTTCGGACTGCATTGTGCTGAATGTGAAATTTGTTGGAGGAAGAATTATGGTGTGGGGTTGTTTTTCAGGAGTTGGGCTTGGCCCCTTAGTTCCAGTGAAAGGAACTTTGAATGCTCCAGGAAACCAAACAATTTTGGACAATTCCATGCTCCCAAAATTGTAGGAACAGTTTGGAACGGGCCCCTTCTTCTTCCAACTTGACTGTGCACCAGTGCAAAAAGCAAGGTCCATAAAGACATGGATGACAGATTCTGGTGTGGATGAACTTGACTGGCCTGCACAGAGTCCTGACCTGAACCTGATAGAACACCTTTGGGATGAATTAGAACAGAGACTGAGAGCCAGGCCTCCTCGACCAACATCAGTGTGTGACCTCACCAATGCGTTTTGGGAGGAATGGTCGAAAATTCCTATAAACACACTCCGCAACCTTGTGGACAGCCTTCCCAGAAGAGTTGAAGCTGTAATAGCTGCAAAAGGTGAACCGACATCATATTGAACCCTATGTTTGCCTAAAAAAAATAGTATTTGTTTTTATCAGCAATTTTCCTGTCCGTGCTATTAATTGGACAACAATTTAACATAGTTATTATTTTAAACAGCCTAGAGAGCAACAGAGTAACAGTATAAGTAAATATTTATGAATTCATTTAAAATCTAATGGCTAAATTAGAGTCAATCCGATTAGTAATCTTTAAGATTGTCAATGACAATTTACCAGTCAGTCGGGGTTTAACGATTAATCGATGTATGGATTTATATTCCTTAGATTCAACCTTCCGGCAACATCTTTTTGAAAGGGTATTGATCGCTTTTATCGAAAATAGAAAAAGGAAAACATTGGATTTAGGAACAGCAGGCTTCATGTGAAGTTTAACACTTAATGACAAGGACGTTAAACGTTATTCAAGTCTGTCTGCCTGTCTGTGATGTCATCGCCATCAGTCGGCGAAACAAAAAAAGGCTGATACTTAAAGTGGTTGTGAAAGGTCACAACAAATGCAGACACGGCAAGACAATATCATAAATTAAAACAACTTTCATGCTACAGCACGATCGCAAAAGCCACAACAAATACAAACGCCACAACACAATAATATAAAGCCACAACACAACTTTAGGCCACAAAAGATGCGACGGACAAAACAGAACTAACAGCGGAGCAAGTTATGGCGACGGACTAGATTCTTGAAGATAGTATATTAGTGTTATTGAAAAAATAAGACAAATTATTTATGACTGAAAAAGTGGTCACACTTCCCTTACTTTTCCAACTTTGTTCTTTACCTTTTTCAACTTTCTGTCTGAGGAAGTCGGTGAGTCGACGAAACTTGCCCACCGTCACTTCCGTTCTGTCTTTTATTGTCGTCTTCTAGCTTATAGTTATTGTGTTATGGCTTTATGTTATTGTGTTGTGGTGTTTGCATTTGTTGAAACGTTTCTCTGCTACTGTCTGTTTATTAAAAATGTCAACCCAGTGCTCATTTAACCTGAAGAGATTTGGTTGCTTTAAATCTTTCATATTAGTTTGTGTTTGCATTAATACTAATTCTAAAAACAACAGCAAAACTAGCAAAACATCTACTGTTAAAATATTGGTTACTTTACTTGTATTGAAAGTTTCTTGAATGTTTAAAATGTGAGAAAAGGTTTCCTCTCGTTAATTCAAGTTCAAGTGTTGGTTGCACTTTATTCAAATAAGATGTGACTGCATTGGCCATTAATTGTTGTTTACTTGCTTGTTTGCATCCATCATTCATGTGTACAGCTCTACTAATGGACATTGGAGTGTTACTTTCAAAGGCAAAATTAAAGTATTGCTAGAAAAATAATTTTATATGGGACTTTATTGAATTTGTTGAAAGGACTAGTTGGTACAATCCCTGGGGACTCTGCATGGCAGGGGCGTCCTCCTCCCTGGGCCAGGCTTGCACCTGACCGCATACCTAAATGAGGCTAAGTGACACTGCTGGGAGGCTTTTCCACCATTGGGACACATCTTCAGTTGTGTGCCCCAGCGTCACGGGGTGTTTCCCACAAGACACCCTCTGCCGAGGAAGGGCCCACCCTAGGGTGATCAAATCCTTGGGTGTGTGCATCCCATTAGGTGTTAGCCTTAGCAGCCCAGCTGGTGTCACTCCTCCTCAACCACAACCAATGGCTCGTCCTCTCTGCTGTGTTGGCCAAATCTTTCATGGCCTGTCTGTGAGCCTGCCCCCTGACTCCAACCTCCCTAAGGAGCTTTGCTGTTGTGCTTGCTACAAAGCCCCTTCAGCCCACCTCCACTGGGCGCACCATTACCCTCCAGCCTCTGTCCTCTGCCTCAGCTGCAAGGTTGGAGTACCGCAGCTTCTTGCGATCATACGCTTCTTCGATGGCATCCTCCCACGGAACTGTCAGTTCAATAATATAGACTGTATGGCAGGTTTCAGACCATAGGACGAGGTCTGGACGCAGGGTGGTCGTTGCGATCGCCGGGGGGAAAATGAGCCTCTGATCTAAGTCGACTCGCATCTGCCAGTCCCTGGCTGCATTCAATGGGCTTAGATCAGGATTTGAAGGTATATGTATATGTATATATGGATAGTACATGTTCCAAAAAGAAAAAAGCATAAAACACCACCAGAATTAGAGATATTACAAGTCAAAGTGATGAAGCTTAGTGTTACGCTCATGACTTGGTGTAACTAAACATTACCCTATAAGATGAAGGCAATTGCATTTTATTGATATTTGAAATGTATTCAATGTTTATAAATAAAAATATTTAAATATACTAAATCTAAAAAAGGGAATAAATATTCAAAATAAGATCATTAAATGAAATCTAGTTTGGTTACGCCATCATGAGCGCAACACAAGGTTGTAAAAGTTTCAACTACAATTTTAAATAAGATGTCAAAAGCAAACTGAAATCAAATACACACAGCTTAAACATTGATCAATACCTATTTAAATTTAGTAATACATAAATATGATGATTTATCAAAATATAAAAGAAATATAACTGAACAGAACACTCATGATGGTTACACCAAATCCTTTACTGAAATCAAGTAAACTTGCATATAAATAAATCACTATATATATATTCAAATACAGCCTCAAAAGCAACATGTATTGAAACAAAACAATACACAATATGATATGATATGAATGATATGGGGCAAAGACAGGAGACTCCCTTAAAAAATGTTGTGTTTGCAATTTCCGACCCATAACATTTAGGGTTGGGTCGGTAGGCAGGTAAATATATTTTTTTTGTAGCTTTACTGAATAATACCTCTTAAATATCTTTACTTGCATATAAATTGACATCTAAGATACATTGGTGACAAGTGTAGACATAGATCAGATGGTAAGGAATTGCCTCTAATCTGGGTTTATACTTGGAACTCAATAAATAGGAGGAAATAAATATTTAGAAATATTTGATAGAAGAAAAAAAAATCACTCCTGGACAAACCAATAAAAACTTTTGGGTAGGCAGAAAAGTAGTGGGTCAGTCGGCAATTGCAAACAAACAACATTTTAATTTAGGCCTTATAAATTGAACCATTTCAGTGTACATGTATTTAAAAAAAAATTATGTCCTCTGCTAATAATTCTTGGAATAGGCAATATCGTAACGATATTAACAATGGACCGGTCATGCAATGCCGACCAGACGTAAAAAGTGCCCTGTTTCTGGAGAAACCCGACATCTTTACCGGTCGGACAAATTGCTTGAACGTTAGCAAGGTATGTTTTGGCCTTGGAGTTATTTCCATTTTCTGGATAAACCAGTACCTCAACAAAGTCTCCTATCTTTGCCCGTGACTTAGCTAGCAGTGGGGCCGGGACGCTACCATCAGTGGCTGGGGTGACTGTCAGTGGAGCTGGGACCCTACCATCAGTGGCTGGGGTGAATGTCAGTGGAGCCGGGACGTTACCATCAGTGGCTGGGGTGACTGTCAATGGAGTTTTTGAGTCCATCCTTTTTTTCAGTTTTCGGCTTACATTGAAATAGTCCAATGCATCGCGATTTTGCTTGACGGCATTTGCGATGAGTCGTCGTACAATTAGATCTTTGGTGGACCGTTTGTGTTTAATTTGTTCAAATTGACGCTTAACAGCAGAGGACACATCTTTACAGATCATCAACTTTTTCCTTGATTTTGGACTGATGATATGAATCTTTTTATCCAAGGCCTGTCTTGAACGAGGCGACAGCATTTGAATGCCGTTACTTAACACATCTGCCCTCGTATTTCTTGATGATGGTAACATTTTCATCAGCTGTCGTCTAAATCTATGGCGAGCCTGCCTAACACTATTCCCACCTTTTGGAGTTTCTGGCGACTGCGAGTCTTGGGGAGTATGGCTTTGACTAATACTGGAACGATCACTGGGATGTGGGCTAAAAGTCTGCGGACTATTAGGGCCAGGATTAACATTTGAATTCCGCGTTCTTTCTTTCTTCTTCTTTGCCGCATACGCCTCTCTTCGTTTGCGTTTAATTTCTTCTTTCTTTTCATCACTCAGATTAGCCCGCCAATTTTTAACCTTGTTACAATTGTCTGTCATAGTCTTTTCTGCAGCCTTTCTAGTTTTCCGTGGTTCATTCGAAGGATTATCTTTTTTCCGCTCTCTATAGCGCTGTGCCCTTACACGAGCAAGCTCCCTGTCTCTGACAATCGCTTCTTCGCTTCGACGTTCGCGATACAGCCTATTCCTAAAATTCTCATGCTGTCGGAAAATGTTGTACTGTTCAGAATCCTTTTTTATGTTCTCTCGATATTCATGTGTTCTCTCCAGCGGGGTCTTCTTCCTTTTTTGTGGTGGCTCATCGTCATGGGTCTGCTCTGCTTTTCTTTTTAGCCGTCCACTACATCGTATATCGTCCATGGATCTAGTTCAATGTGTATCTGAAATAGAGAAAGAAGGGATGTTTTTCTAATTTCACATTGTGATACATACCATGGGTAAATTTATAGGTAATAAGTGCTAAATGCCACCACTTAGCACATATAACCCACTAAACCTAAATATGCAAAAAGCTGAAGCTGGATGAAATGTTACCTATTTAGGCTATTAATGATCAGGATCCATGCTCTTTGCAATATTGTTCACATAAAAAATAAGCAAAATTAAGAATTCCCTCAAAACTGTCTTGAAAAATTATGTAGAGTCTACATCAATATTTAATGCAAATTATTGAAACAAACAATAGCACATTCCTTGTGCAAGTCAAACTACAAACCCCGTTTCCATATGAGTTGGGAAATTGTGTTAGATGTAAATATAAACGGAATACAATGATTTGCAAATCATTTTCAACCCATATTCAGTTGAATATGCTACGAAGACAACATATTTGATGTTCAAACTGATAAACATATTATTTTTTTGCAAATAATCATTAACTTTAGACTGCGATGAGGTGGCGACTTGTCCAGGGTGTACCCCGCCTTCCGCCCGATTGTAGCTGAGATAGGCTCCAGCGCCCCCCGCGACCCCGAAGGGAATAAGCAGGTAGAAAATGGATGGATGGATGGCATTAACTTTAGAATTTGATGCCAGCAACATGTGACAAAGAAGTTGGGAAAGGTGGCAATACATACTGATAAAGTTGAGGAATGATCATCAAACACTTATTTGGAACATCCCACAGGTGAACAGGCAAATTGGGAACAGGTGGGTGCCATGATTGGGTATAAAAGTAGATTCCATGAAATGCTCAGTCATTCACAGACAAGGATGGAGTGAGGGTCACCACTTTGTCAACAAATGCATGAGCAAATTGTTGAACAGTTTAAGAAAAACCTTTCTCAACCAGCTATTGCAAGGAATTTAGGGATTTCACCCTCTACGGTTCGTAATATCATCAAAGGGTTCAGAGAATCTGGAGAAATCACTGCACGTAAGCAGCTAAGCCCGTGACCTTCGATCCCTCAGGCTGTACTGCATCAACAAGCGACATCAGTGTGTAAAGGATATCACCACGTGGGCTCAGGAATACATCAGAAACCCACTGTCAGTAACTACAGTTGGTCGCTACATCTGTAAGTGCAAGTTAAAACTCTCCTATGCAAGGCGAAAACCGTTTATCAACAACACCCAGGCTTTGCTGGGCCTGAGCTCATCTAAGATGGACTGATGCAAAGTGGAAAAGTGTTCTGTGGTCTGACGAGTCCACATTTCCAATTGTTTTTGGAAACTGTGGACGTCGTGTCCTCCGGACCAAAGAGGAAAAGAACCATCCGAATTGTTATAGTCGCAAAGTTGAAAAGCCAGCATCTGTGACGGTATGGGGGTGTATTAGTGCCCAAGACATGGGTAACTTACACATCTGTGAAGGCGCCATTAATGCTGAAAGGTACATACAGCTTTTGGAGCAACATATGTTGCCATCCAAGCAACGTTACCATGGACGCCCCTGCTTATTTCAGCAAGACAATGCCAAGCCACGTGTTACATCAACGTGGCTTCATAGTAAAAGAGTGCGGGTACTAGACTGGCCTGCCTGTAGTCCAGACCTGTCTCCCATTGAAAATGTGTGGCGCATTATGAAGCCTAAAATACCACAACGGAGACCCCCGGACTGTTGAACAACTTAAGCTGTACATCAAGCAAGAATGGGAAAGAATTCCACCTGAGAAGCTTAAAAAATGTGTCTCCTCAGTTCCCAAACGCTTACTGAGTGTTGTTAAAAGGAAAGGCCATGTAACACAGAGGTGAACATGCCCTTTCCCAACTACTTTGGCACGTGTTGCAGCCATGAAATTCTAAGTTAATTATTATTTGCAAAAAAATAATAAATTTTATGACTTTGAACATCAAATGTCTTGTCTTTGTAGTGCATTCAACTGAATATGGGTTGAAAAGGATTTGCAAATCATTGTATTCCGTTTATATTTACATCTAACACAATTTCCCAAATCATATGGAAACGGGGTTTGTATTACACATTCCTTGTGTTTCAATATTTGCGTATTCCCAAGACGGTCCCCGGAGTGTTTGCGTTTCACAAACATTCACGACTTTCTCAAGCGCTATCTCATCCACCAAAATCGCTGTCGGCAGTACAATTGTGCACTATTTCACCGAGAATTTCTGATTTTGTTTTCTTACTACTGACCGTGAAATATGAATGAATTAGAATAGTTTTGAACTTGTGAGGCTTTTTTTGGCCTCGCGGCGACATTTTCGCAACATATGACAACAAATCGCATAGACGCTCGTTTTCCGTACAGCGCTATATTGTTGAAAGCGCCTACACGGTACGGAATTCAATGGGCATGTTAGTTTTCGGGTCACCGGGACTTTCACTACGGCGCCAACCCGTTACGAAAGACGGTATGGTGCAACTGTCATGAGCGTACATATACCTCAGATTAAGAAGTAAATGGTTAAAAAAAAATAAAAAATTTTAATCACTGCTATTTTGAAATTATTACTAATATTGATGCTGTTGTCGATAATGTTCATTTTTGTTTCACTACATTTGTATTGTTCCGTGTCATGTTTGTGTGTCCTCAATTGCTCTCAATTGCTCTGTTTGTTGTTATTCCTAACATTGGTGGGACGGGTTTGGTTTTGGAATTGGATTGCATTGTTGTGGTATTGTTGTGTATTGTTTTGTTGATTGATTAATAAAAATACAAAAATAAAAAATAAAAATATAAGACTACTTAAGTTGATCCTTTTGCTACCTTCGTTGTCGGGACATTATTCTTTGTTCACGGGTGACCATCGACTATACTTTTTGATGCCAAGCTCTAGTACGCACGTACTTTGTGGACGCCATCTGCTACACATTTACTGTGAGTGTTTTGCTGTGTTTCAGCAGTTTGTTTTGTTTTCTTCATAGTTCCCTGTTGCTCTCGGTTTGTGTTCTTTTATCAATACATATCCCTTTTCTTACTAAAAAAAAAAAGAAAAACATTTTTTAAAAAAAGAAAAAAAAAGAAGTAAATGGCAGCAGAAAATGCTACATAATATAATTGGTAAGACTTTTGTTGTATAACTTAATGAAAATGTAAAAGACAATGCTTTGCCACCGACCTCAAAGCCAACACACAATTTTGGTTTGCTCGTTACAATTACACAAATGATGTCAGTGAACAAGGTGTAACAGTTATGAGTGTACTTAAATCACAATAAAAGGGATTTAGAGGCCTATTTTTAGATTGTGCGCACCAGATATATTTTTAAAAACCAATAACATTTAATATAGCAGCAATATAAATATGCGGTATGCCGTTTCCAGTGCCAATTTTAAGAATACAATGAACGGTGGGACGCTCGAAACGGGTCACACCAAAACTAATTCGGGAAGCTAATTCCATCGTGTAATTGTCATGAGCGAATACACATATGTAAATACACGATTTCTAGTAACATACTTTGGAAAATCAAAACATAAAACGTTTTGTTTTATGAATATAAATCTATCTGTGATAGTAATCTGGGTTTATTGTGTATGAAATTAACATAATTAATCATTGACATAAACTCGAAATAATTACACAAACACACGGCATAGACGCTCGATATATTGGCGTGACTATCACGGACGTATGCAAATTGAATAATTCTAATTATTACAAGAAATACACATAAGCTTTTGCAAGAGCATGGAATATTTAAAAAGTACTATTAAAACCAATTTGAATGCGAGTAATGTAAAATATGCAACTAAAAGCAGCGACGAGAAACAAGCTGAAAAAATAAAAAAATTGAAAATTGTTAGCGTGGGTACCCAACTTTGATTCAATCAAAGTACACATTTTCTTTAGTGACTAAAACAAGAGGTTAACGCATTGATAGAAAATTGATATAAAAGTATTCACTTACCGGCAAAACTATCCGTTGATTAATATAAAATCCCATTATTTTCCTTATTTCCGTCCGTGACGAACGCTCGGCATAAACTTACTGGTCGTCAACATGTTCTATTTATACCCTAAGCACGGCGGATGCATATCGTTTATCGCACCACGTGTTTACATGAATTAAAAGTAGTCCACTTTGCATAATCCTTTCTTTATTTTGTCGGTTTCTTGCCATGTTATGATCAGTTATACGTTCGTGATGTATTACACAATTTTCTCCGGGTGAAACAATTCCCTCTTATGAAGGCATAATTCAGAAAAGATGTTATAGTAAAATAGGTTGTTTATTTCTTATAGAAATTATCAAACTATTAGAACAATTTCGCGCGCGGATGTTTTATGTAAAACTGGTGTTATGGGGTAGTTTGAAAATAGAAATTGGTTACACAAAATAATTACGAACGTATGCGTTTTTCACCACCGGTTTTGATGAACTTTGCGATTTCGGTGGATGCTACAGAAATACTTCTGTATGTATTCATATTTCATCAACAGAATATGAATTGTTAATAAACTGACCAATTAATTTAAGCTGTATTTTTCTTGCATAAACAGGAATGGGAGTAAAAGGTAACGCTATGAATCGCGTTTTTCCAAGTTTTGGGGGAATTTTTATGCTATTTCCAAGCATCTCCTTTTTATTATCGTTGATTTTAAATGGTCAAACTAATGCATATTATATATGCATGTGCTAGTAAACCAAAAAAAAGTCATATTATTTTTGATTGTTACATTTTAAAGTACATTTGTGCAGGTGGGTGCGAATGTACCCATTACCAGAGCTGTACACTCATGTACACTCAGGTCAGGCTTATACCGCCACGGGTAAGATGTACTCCCGTGCTACCTGCTGCATTCGGGCAGATGGGGCTCATAAACCTGGTAAGGCAGCCCATCTAGGAGAAGGAAATCTCCAATCTCAAAACCACCGCTGCCTTGCGGTCAACCCACTCAAGGGTAAGGCTAAAGGAGTAGACTCCGACAGAAAATCAGGAGCCGGAG